>NW_021940541.1:5410268-5458413 GCF_001715985.3 Manacus vitellinus
CAGGGAGTTGCAGAGAGTGAGGAGGTCTCCCCTGAGCCTCCTCTTCTCCAGGCTGAGCCCCCCCAGCTCCCTCAGCCTCTCCTCACAGCACTTGTGCTCCAGTCCCTTCCCCAGCCTCGTTGCCCTTCTCTGGCCCTGCTCCAGCCCCTCCATGTCCCTCCTGAATCCCTGGGTACCATGTGCTGTGGGGATGATTCCTTCAGCCTGTGTGCTGGGACTCACGTGGGCATTGGGAAGGAACAACCTGGCAGTGTTACAGTGAGTAAGCTCAAGACCACACTCACATGAAAAACAAAACCTTAAGAGTTTCTCCCTGATGTTTAACCCTGTGCTTCCTTAAATTTAACCTTTAAAAATTGCAAATTAAAATTTGAAAGATCCCCCAACCCATACTCTGTGATTGCCTGCGGATGGATCATTTTCTTTTAGCTTGTCTCTCCTCCACCCATTTTTTTTTTAAATCATTTGAAGCCTCGTGCTTTGAATCACCAAGAGATAAGGAGTAAAATTGTTTCTGAGAGAATAGAGAGAAAGGTGAGAAAAAAGGTGGGCTGTATGATACAATCATGGTCCAATGGAAACGTGAAAAATGAGTCACTGTTCATGAAACCAAGCGATGATAAAAGGATGACATAAAATGAAGAGGAGGAGAAGTAGTCGAAAATGTTAGTATGTTAATTAAAATCTGTTGAAAGGAATACTTTGAATTAAACCAATTAATGATGACTCAAAATTAATTAAGACTATGAGGCACCATAAGTTTTAAAAGTAATATTTTCCCCCACACAAGCACAGTAATTTTGTGATCACAAACCAGTAAGGAAATTACCACCAGCAAAATTCTGCCCAACTGAGAACATTGAGATTGTGACTGGCAATGGTATAAATTATACACAGGGAATGACTAGAGCTTCACCTGTCAAAAAGTTCATATTAATCCCTTACATTGCCTCAACCTCTATGTATGGAATGTTTGCTGCTGCTCTTTAATAATCTCAAATATGCATTTCTTTGGGGTTTTTGAGCAATCTCTTATTCTCAGTTGTGCTTGCAGGTTATATTTACACAGCCCTGGGGGGCTAAATTCAAGTATTAATCAGTTTAAACCTTTGAAACTTTCTCCTTCAGGAATTTGACCTAATGCCTTTCATGCAAACTGTTCATTGCTTAACCAGCATCACATATGAACTTCTTTTTTAATAATGAGGAATTTCAAGAACATCCACTGAAAATAAAATGTTCCCCACTTTTCTCTGTAAGGACATGGACTCTGATGAGGAAGGAGCTGCTACAGAAGCACTGGGTCAGGAACAATGAATATCTAATCTTGTGAATGCCAACAGAAACCACCTGAAAATCTTCATCTTTACACTGAATTTAGATTTCTAGAACAATTTATTTTTAAAAAAGGGTTTATTTTGGGGGGGTTTTTTGTGGCTTTTTTTTTTTTCAGGGGAGAACTGGAAAAGTTTAATGAGGATTAAACAACAGACAACAAAGATTGGGTAAATCCAATTGGTCCCAATTTTCTTAATAATCAAGTCATTATTGGAACCTAACCTTGTCTCCTTCACCTCCCCATGCCTGGGTTCTTCCCTGTGCAGCAGTCTGACACACAGGCTGGTCCTGGCCATTTGACCTCCCAAATTCTGGTAAATTTGCTGTATCTAGAGAACCTAGAATGTTCCAAGCTTCCGGGAAACACTCAGTGCTTTCCTTGGTAAAAATCACTTTATTTTTCACTGCCATTGCTAGATCTGGGTTCAGCCCTTGCAGAAAAAATTTTAAAACCTTGAAACTTGGTCTCTTTGTACTCAGCCCCAGCTGCACAGGCCATTCCAACTTTTCCAAGCCTACACTGCTGCACAGCATCTCCCACAACCAATATTGTCAATGCCATCCATCTCTCAGGGATCCATGATTAAATTTACTGTTTCCCTCCAGGACACTCATACAGCCTGTTCTACATGAGGGATAAAGAGGCTGCAACTCAGCTCTGTGTTGATACAGGAATAAGGATATTTCAGATCATCTTTTTTTCCTCGTGCTGTCGAATCAGAAGCAGCAAAGGTTTCATCAGCAGGGTTATTAAACCTCCACCCTGCACCCCATCCATGCTCACAGGGGCAAGGATGATGGTCAGCAAGGCCATCTGTGCTCAGTCAGACACCAGTTCATGGCTCATGCCGTGGAATAAGGAAGGAATCAGAGCCCACACTGGCATTTTTGTGGTCACAGGCTGGTGTCTGTCAGCTCAGGGCAGTGCAGCTCCAGGGACATGCTCCTCATCCACGGCACAGTTGGACCAGACTGACTGATTATACTTTTCTTTGATCTTTCCTATTCATTGACATTTAAAACTTCCAGGATCACAGAAATAAGGTGTTCTTTTTTGGTTGTCTGAGACAAAGTGGTGAGACAGAGCATCCCTCCTTCCACACAGCTCCCAGGCAGAGAACAGATCCATCAGACTCGAAGAGAGAAAAGAACACAAAGTACATAGAGCAGGCAGAAATTCAGCTTTGACGTTTCTGCCTCCCAAACTGAATGATTTAAAGTCCCTTTCCAAAGCAGCCAGACAAAAGGCAGGGAAGCAGGAATTACAAAACACAGTCTGTGAAAGGGATGGGCTGGGAGGTTTGTCTTACTTCAGGGAGCAGGAACAAGGAGAAATTGAATCTCTCAACCAAGACAAAGGTAAGAAATTGGTTGCACAGGAGCATTAACAGTGACAGCAAAAAGAACAAGCTCAGGCAGATATCACTGTCTGACTATTGGGGGTTACCTGGTGCCAAATGAAATCTCCCCTAGAAGCAGCAGTCCAGAGGGTGCCCAAAGGAGCACTCAGGGCCAACCTGTTCCACATTGGCTGCTTCTGGCACCCACAGCACACCAGGAGAGAGAAATTCCTATTTTCACTCATCATTTCTACCTCGAGCTCACACAAAAATTAAGTTACAGATCTGCCCTCTCCAGAGCTTCAAATAGACAAAAAAAAAGAACACACAGGTGGCATAAGAGTAGGGGAGGTTGCCTAGAGGATGTAAAAGTGCTGTTCAACAGTTAAAATCAGCACCTACCACAAAAACCAGCTCTACCTCTGCAGCCCATCCATCAGAAAAGGTTCCCAGGAAGCATCCTTGGGATTAAAACCCCGTGTGCTCTTGGCTGCTTTGGTTTAGGAAGCTTCTGGGACCATTCTGGTCTCTGAGTGGTTGTTGTTGTTCATTGTTTGGCCAGAACTATGGGCACAAAAGTATTTTGTAGGTGTTGTTATGCTCAGGTATATCTGAAGCTGCAAATATCCTGACCCTGTATAAAAGTGTTCAGTGGCAGCTCTGGATGTTGAATGCACACATCCAGCTCAGTATTTGCCCTCAGTTTGTTACAGGTGTCTGCTCTCAGGGGTAGCAGAGGATTGTATGGATGCAAACTCAGGAATTAAAATGAGGGAGCTCTGATCCCTGCCCATCCAATGGCATTTCCTGCCAATTTGTAGCAGCAGCCCCTGGGATCAGGGTAGGAATTCCTGGTGTTTATCTGCACAGCAGGGGCAGTTCTGCCCTGCAGCAATTACATTAATAATGAGGGCACACTCATTAATATTGGGGGATGAAACCAAAGCCCATTTCCCCAGTAGTTTGTTAAAGGAACTATCCTGCACCTGAGTCTTGCTGTTTTCATCTCACACTGAACACATCCATGGATTCCATATTTTCCACAGGTACATCCCAGCCAAGGCACAGCAGGTCTTGCTTGCCTTTATTTTTTGGCAATACCAGTTGCTATTGCAGGATATAATGACAGGGCTTAAATCTATTTCCCAATTTGTAGGTTAAAACCAAAGCAGGAAAAAAACCCTACAAAATCCAGCAAAGCTGTGCCTGTTTAAAAGATATATAGTGGCCTATATTGTATTTTGCAGAGTTCAGGGCTTTTTTTCTCACATTTCCTGGCTTAAGTTTGCTGGTTTTCCCAGACACACTTTTTGGCAACTGCTACATCTATTACAACCTGACTTTTTCTAACAAGAAAAAAAGAATTCGATCCTCACTTGCTCTGTAATAAATACAGACAGAAATCACAGACCTTGTTGAAAACCTCACCTCTTGTTTTCTTATACAATGCTTTATAAAAAAAATTAAGATAGTTCTAATATCAAAGAAGATAGTACTAATAAAAGATAGTAATGATGATAATAAATCATCATAATTATTAATATTAATAATAATAATAACGGCAACAGGCTTGCCCTCCATCATTGCAGAGCAACATTAACAAGACTCTGAACATATATAAGCTGTTAAATTAATCTGTATTACTTAGGAGAAAAATAAAATACTCAACCAAACTCAATTTCCCTCTTCTTGCTCTGCAATCCCTTTCAAGTTTGTAGAATAACTCTTACTTTATACCAATATGAGGGAGTTGAGTCAAACCCTTTATTATCATGAATATTATTCAGTTCATAGCTCAGAAAGTAGCAAAGATTTATTGCTGAGATGGATCAAGCTTTTAAAACAAAACAAAACGAAGTGTTTTGCATGATTTATTAATTTAACTTTTCCATTCTGCATTGGCTCCTGGGTGAATCATTTATTGCATCATAATGATCCTTGCTCTTCTCTTCTCATGGGAGCACAGGAGATTTTTGCAACCAGCTCCCCATTAATATGCCTGGGCATATTCTGAGCCTGCAGCATGGCCATATCTTTACTTTTCCTCCAATATTCCAAATTTCCCCTAAAGCTCAGGTTCTGTGTTCAGCAGAATTACCCAGCCCTTAGTCTGGGTAATTCTCAAATCCTCTTCTATTTTGTGTCCCCCTGGGCACACATCAGACAGGCTGTTACCCCACCAGGGAACAGCACATCTGAGCACCCTCCTGCTGATGACCCTTCCAGGCAAGGAAAAAAATTATCCTCTCTGGTTTGAAATTATCTTCTTGACATTTTGTGACAGTTTTCTCTATTATTATTATTATTATTATTGTTACATACAAGTTAAGCACTTGAAATCAACATGAAACATTTGAAATCTTGGAAAAAAAAAAAGGCTCAGCTGTCCCCAGATGAAGTGTTTTTTTCTGAATTTTTTGGTCTGCAAAGAGTTTGGAGATGAACATTCTTTGTGGAACACTAGCAATTATTTTCCAATATAGAAATTACTCGAGAAAGGGATGCCAAGCTCTATCCATCAGTCACTTACTCTGTGACATGAATTTACTTTCCATGGGCACAAGTAGTAAAGTTAATTTCCCCTGAAAAAAACAAGGATGGAAAATAGAGGGACAATGAGGAAGTCCTGTGGTTGGCTCAAATTCATCAAGATACTTAATGAGGCTTTTTAGTGTACTTTGACTCCCCCATACTTAGAATGAGCTGCTTAATAAAGCCTCTGGGATTAGTTTCTAGGCACTGTCTGTAGTCAGGTTTTATACAGATTGATGTGTTTACTCAGCACACTGAACTTATTAGGACTTAACTTGGTTAATATCTTCTCCAGAAAAAGCCTGACTACACTTCCACTTCCAAGGCATTTTACAAGGTAGTGAAAGACTTGTAGTATTTCAGTTGCTTAAAAAGACACCTGTCCCAGATAAATGATGTTCCTTTGTGATGCACAATGAACACAACAATGTTCTCTACAATAATCCATCCAGGTCTATAAACTGAATGTTGCTGAAATGAATTCTTTTCTGACTTCTAATTCATAAATCAAAATCTAATAGGTCTCTGAATACAGGCTGTCTTACAGAGATATATTAATATATTTAAATATCAGAGCGAGTCCTGTTACAACTGCTTTTCCATCTGTCACAATTTCTGCTGAAAGGCAGAATACTAATAAATGACAAACCAACCTCAAAAATGTTGCTAAAATGCACAGTCTCAGAAGGGTGTTATCAAGATTTATTTATAAATTCATTGACCAGACTAAACAGAAGTGCACAGTGTTTCCTAAGCACGGAGTTTTACTCCCCCCAGGGATTTTTGGGAATGCCATGGGTGTTCCAGGCCTGGTAACAACCCCAGGCCATTCTGCATTTCCACCCGGTATAGGCAGCATTTTTTGCCTGCCAATACCAGGTTTTTGGACTCAAACTCCTAAAGTTATTTGTACATTTAGGGTCCCAGCTCTGCATCAAATTTACTGTGTTAAACAAGTGATGCAAAGGTTTCTGATCACCAAGTCCATCAGTGTTTCAGCTCAGGGACAAGCCCTGACATTTCCTCCCTGTTGCAGCTGACACTGGGCACCAGGAGATGAGATGGATTTCAGAAATCCTCTGCTATCTCACATTACCTCAGGCCCATATTTTGCTTTCTTCAGCTGATAGAGAAGTACGTTTAAGGCTTTTTTGTCCCGAGGAATTGCACAAGGGAATTTGCATTTTTCACCCGTAGCTTTCCAAAGCTGACATTCCTAAAGATGTTTGGGAAATAGCTACGTGAAAGCCACTCCAAACTCACACTCTCATATGTTTTTGACATTTAAATGCAAAAACCAATCCATTTCAACTTCAAAAATGCCTTTTCACGCAGCAGATACGCAGGGTTTGGGTGTATTTTTTGCTTCACAAGGCTCATTGCTGAATTTCTGAGGAAGCACAGGAAGAGCTTGAGCCGTTCCTCGCTGCTTTTGGAAAGTTTCCCTCATCTCCACCGATTTAGAAGGTGAGTCACCAGGCACCTCCCCAGCAAAGCTAAATTTCCCTCTGATTTCTCACACCTGCAAAACTAAAATGAACGACCACTGTCCAGCTGCCTTTGTCCTACCCAACCCTCTTCCTGGAGCAGGGAAGTGATGAAGCCCTTCCACAATGAACTCCCTAAATGGTGCTCTCATAAATCTGTGTCTCACCCACATCCCACCTCACCAGGGGAGAAGATGGTTTTATTCTGAGCGTGGACAGACAATACCTGCTGCTAAAACTTACTCATCCCTGTGCCAAGATGTTCCACAGCTTTGGGTGCTATTTTTTCCTTCAAGTTTTCAGATCTGATGCAGCCAAATTTCAGAGAGCTTGCTAAATGGAGCATTTCCTCCCATTTCAGACCCTCTCCCTGCTAATCTTCAGTGGTTTAAGTTGTTTTGCTATGAAGGTATGAGAAATAAAAATACTGGTTTTTTATATAGGTGTATCGTGAAGTTGTAAGATATCCAAGTTCCAAAAATTGGACTTGATTATCAGTGTCTTTTTTGGCCAGATAAGGGAAATACAAAAATTCCTAAAAATTAAAATCTTTTGGGGCCATTTTGTACACAGGGGTTCTTTTCTCTCTTTGGGTAAGAACAAAGGAAGATCCATCAGCTTTGACAGGGGACACCTTGCAGCCAATCCAGATAAAGGGAAAGCCCCTTTTCAGAGAAAAGAAAAGATGAACATATTAAACTTATCTGGAAAAGGGTGGGATTTTGTGAAACTATACAATTTATGAGATTTAAACCCAAAGGGTCTTTTTCCCCAGAAAAAAACTCGGTGAGAGAAAGACCCAACACGCTAAATAAATTCTTCCTTGTTTCTTTGTTCCTTGAGTTTCTGATGTCTTTCTAAATTTAAAAGAGGGGTTTTTCCCACAAAGGTATCACAAATCTACCTGGTACTTTGTTCACAGTTCCACAGAGCAATAATACTGATGGCAACAGAGATCTCTGCTCTTGACCTGTGTGTTTTCCACTTTGCCAGAGGTAAAAACCCAGCGTTTCAGCTCTGCAGACCCAAAGTGGTGCTTTAGCTATTGATTTCTGTCTGAAACACTCCCCTGGATTTCTCACCAGAGCCCAATCTCCCCAAATGACCTGTTACAGAAAATACCACTCTAATGGGGCTTCAAACAACCTCTTCAAAATTTGGGTGTGAGAGAAGTACACAAAATCCTGTCTTTGTGTAAAAACTAACATAAAATAGATCATTTCCCACACCTAGCCAGCTTTTCTAAGCATTCCCATGTTTATTTAAATTACTTGGTTACATTTGCACTTCGAAAAGTATGTGAAGGGATTCAGGAAATATATTGCCCTAATTTGCTGTCTTGTTTTAGACCAGGAGTAAGGCTACAGAGATCAGTGGAGTTGTTTTTAATGAATGTCAGTAAAGGAAGAAAGAAGTAGGCCAAGTACAGGTATGTTTTATTAAAGCCTCTGAGCTCCTGGGCTCACAGCAGTATTAACAGCAGTGTAAAGTGATTTGTGAGATTAATTTGCAAAAGAAAGTTGAATAAAATATATGGAAGGGGTACAGCCCAGATGAACAGTCCACACACAAAAAGACAGGTATCATTTTCAAGCTGAAAAGTTAAGGATGTCTCTTTTTAGGGACCAAAATGGTATAACATCTTCATAAATAAACAAGAGAATATACACCACTATTGTGCTTTTTATACTCATCAAGTCTGATAACACCAAATTACAAGAGGCCAGAAGTAAAGTAACAGATCCCAGGAAACTGCCCTTAAAGTTTCAGAAACTGGATTTGCACTGTTTAGGGGCAAAGGAAATAAAAGAGAGTTAAGTTGTGAAGAGGACAACAGAGACACATCCTATAGCTGGATCCTTAAAGAATGTCCATGGCAGGACAGGTCTGCAACACCTTGGTAGTGTGACTATGAACATCCACAAGAGCAGAGTAAAATGTGCTTACCTGTGGCTTGCAATGAATCTGTGCCTTTAAAAATGTGATGTTGCCACCCAAACTTCTCTCAAAGTGCGAGGTTATTGTAGCAGTTCAAGAGAGAAAACTGCAAAAAAGAGAAATGACAAAAAATTAAAATTAAAAATTAAATTGATAAAAATTATAAAATTACAATTATAAAAATAAAAATTAAAAAAAGATAAATGTTGATACTACAGAAAAGTAACAAAGGCACAGACTGCAGTGGCAGGATTTTGACTATACTGTCACAAGTTCATTGATTTTCTGCTTTCAAAAAGTGTGCGTAATGATTCCATTCTCACTTCATTCTTGCCTCATTAAAAGGAGTATTTTCACGATAAGATGGTTGGATTTGGAAATAAAAATACCTCAGTCTTTACAGTTAATGCGTGCCCATATTTTAAGTTATGGTGCATAATGCATATGGTACCTACCCAAATTTATTCTAAGCTTCTTTGTTACCCCAAAACAATTTGAATAAATCAGATACATTAAAAGTCACTTCCCTTTATATTTTTTTGGCTTGTGATGTCAAGGCCTCAAAAATTAGGTAATATCAAGTTTTCTCTGAAGCCATTGAATTCATTCTTTCTCATACAATTAATATGACAGGACACAATTGATATGAATGAATATTAATTATTTATTAATTGTTAATTAATAAACTAATTATTATTTAATTTATAATAATTAAAATTAATTAACAACTAACAAATTAATTAGGGAAACCGTGTGTGATTAGATACCACATACATAGGTGGTACAGTACCATTGTGGTACCAGTGCATGAGTGTGTAAAACAGTAATTGAAACACAAATAAATCCTCTGTGAGCCTCATGTGTTGAGATTTTTGGACTAATAGGCTGACAAAATGCATGAAGATGTCTGTTTTCACAGAAACAAATGCCTATAAAGTGGCCACAACTGTAAACTGAGCAATTTATTCAGAATAGGACAAAGCTTTAAATGAATTTTCTTCTACAAGAAAAGTCAGTACAACAAAACTAACAAATTTTAAGGTGGATCCTGATGCATTTCTGTAGAGACACCAAGTGCTATCCCTGCCACAGCATTGACTCAATATGGTAACAGTGGAGATGCATAATAAACATAATTAACTGCAATAAATATCCACAAAAGTGAAGTATTCCTAAGAAAAATGCAAACTGAGTCTCACACACCACCACTTGGCACAGTCTGACATTTCCCATCTGAATTTATACCTCTAAGAAGTTGTTTTCAGCTGTACAGAAGGTTAAGCCCTTCATGCCATCACATAGAAACAATAAAATTAACCCCAACCCTTTCAAGCCTGCCTGAATTTTGCTCAGCTCAATTTTCTCACACTGATATTTTCCATCATCCTTTTCACGTATATTTTCCAGTTCAGGGTCACTCTTGTTTTCCAGGTGGGAGCTACTCTACATGCCTGTACTCCAGGAACATTTCCCTAGAAAATGTTAGCTTTTAATGATCTCTTTGCTGTTGGGTTGCTGCACCCTGTGCTTTTCCCTGCTAGCAGGATTTACAGGAGGTATTTGGTGCCACAGGTGTCCCACAAATATGATGGGCTCCGTGGTTGCTCTCACTGCATCTCCCAAGCGTGGTGTCAGGAGTGCTGCAGGCAGGCTCATGGATAACAGGAATTCCAGGGACCTTTTAGCAGAGTTCAGTGTGACAAATGCTCTAAAAGCAGCAGCAAACAGGAGGTGCTTCCCAGTCTGACACTGCCAGTGGAATCCTGGATCATATTTAGTACACAACTATGATAAACTATTTTCCTTTCATTTTCAGGCTTAACATCACCGTTAATGGTTCAAATACAAAATATTCCCAGAGACTCCCATAAATATTACTTTAACAGAATAAATGCAATTGTCATCCTTACTGACTGTTTTTCTCTGTCTCCCAGAATTCAACTGTGATTTGCTGTTGAAACACTCTCTGTTTTCTGCTCTGCCAGCACAGCTTTTGTTTCATCCTCCTGCCTCCAAAAACTCCAAGGTTCTGAAGAACACAAATTCATTGCAACACAAATCTCCTCACAGGCAGAGCTTGAGAGATTCCCCTCAAGATTTTCTGGCTGGTGGAACTGTAGCATTTGCCAGGATGCTCGGGGCTGTCTCCCAGCCTCCTGTTTATTTACAAGGGATTCCTCTTTCTATACACGAGTGTTCTGTGTTTTATTGTCTTTATTTCTCATGTCTCACTCTGAACTGTTTAAAAACAAATTTATACGTGCATATGAATGTATTTTATTGTGTAAGTTTTGTATATAAATGGTATTTGAGCCCATGGCAGGGAGGTTGGAACTAAATGATCTTTAAGGTTCCTTCCAACCCAAACCATTCTGTGATCCTATGGAAGATGTATGAATATTATATCTCATACTGTATAATATGAGAATACAACTGTGTATAAACCTGAGATGACCACATTTAAACATCTAAAGACACCAGAGTAGGCTTGTGTAGTTTACTGTGTACAACAGGTAATTTCTTTCCCAAATATTACACATAAATATTGGTCTTTTAGCTCCGTTTTGCTGAGATGCTGCCTTAAGGAAGAAAAGTTCCACACATGGTTTGTTTGCCATATGAAGTATCCTCAGGCCCATTTGCTCTTCTTTGAAGCCTGCCTGCACTTACAGCACAAAAAAGAAAATACTGCCATTTATGATTTATTTCACAGTTACCTCCCTGACTCTCTCCTGCTCAGATGAGATGCAGCCTTTCCCAAACAAGTTCTGGAATTCTGCATGCAAGTAAGCCACAGCATCAGCTCCAAGGAGGAAAGGAAGCACATAATGTGAATTGGACTAACGCTTATCCATCAGTCCTGAGCAGTTTATATACATATATAAAATAGTGTGTGTATGTATATATATGTGTGTGTGTGTGTATGTATAAGCTCAATGAAGAAGTGAAGTAAAAGTATAGTAGAAAGAAAAAAAATTAAAAATAAAAAGTGTAAGACTAAGTTTAGAAAGTTAGAGGCCAAAAGCTACCAAATCCAAACTGATGAGCTGCTTTGAAACTAAGATATGTGGGAAAAAAGGAATGAAGGAGGTAAGACATCCATCTCTTCTATCCCAGGTGAGAGTTTTGCACAGCACCACCATAATATGCTACAAACCATTGGGGTTCAAAGTGCTGTGTGATGGAGGCAGCTTTAATCTCTCCCCCAGAAACCCAAAACTTCTCTCAAAGAAAAGAAGCATTTGATTTTTCCCAGTGGAAAACAGTATGTGTAGATAGGGGTCTAGATATTATGGAGCAAACTAGGATTAAAATCTCGGTTTGTGAGACTACTTCTGCACTGATTTTCTCTTTCAACATCTCTTCCAGTGACAGAAAGTGTTTAAGTAGTCATGATAGTAAAGCAGTGACAGGAGAAGCAGCTGCTCCTGTTGGCACACTTCACTGCAAGTGTGCTACAGGATGAGGGTTTGGCACTGGGGATAGAGAGAAGCATTTATCTTTTCAATGGGCAGAAGCTGGCCATTTTCTGCCGTTTGCACAACACTGTAAGTTAGTCCTATATTTTTCCAGGTCCTTTCTTTTCACTGCAAAATAAATAAGGAACTTGCTTCCTGACGGGCAGTGAGATAAGGGTTCGGTTAATGGATGTACTGCATGGAGGGGGCAGGGAGATTTTACACGGGATGAAAACCAGGGAGATTTTCCACTCCTGCCTGCTCGTATATTCATGAGCATAACAGACAGCAAAGCAGCAGCATGTTGTGGCTGGTAAAGTGTAATTCCTTCAGACACCAACAATTACAAGGCAGCCCAACAGCGAGGCTCTGCAGTCTGCTCCTGCTGCACCGTGCATCGAGTCAGGGGGGAGGAAATTAAAAGCTTGAGTGCTCTGCTTCCCCAGGCATTCCCTGCAGCTGAGAACAGAAGGGAAAAGCTCATCCTACTTGACACTAGGCAGAAGCTTTAAAAAAAAAAAAAAAGGGGGATCATATTCTACTCCACTTTTCCTCTAAGTGGTTCTTCCCGCCTTGGACATTAAATACAGAGCAGCCCAGTTCATCCCCACAGCCCCAGCCCTCCCTTCCTCGCACACCACAGTTAAAGAAAAGGGTAAAAAACACTTCTTTAACTAAAAAGTGAGCTGTAAAGTCTCGGTTTTCAAAAACTTC
Organism: Manacus vitellinus; assembly: GCF_001715985.3. Classification (NCBI taxonomy): domain Eukaryota; kingdom Metazoa; phylum Chordata; class Aves; order Passeriformes; family Pipridae; genus Manacus; species Manacus vitellinus. The sequence continues at coordinate 5,423,076 of NW_021940541.1, forward strand.
ATTCTTTTCCAACTCTGAGATAGGGGTAAAAAGTATGAAAATCCATCTTTCTCTGGGTTTGAGAGATTGATAGATTAGTGAAAGGGTTTTTGTACATAGCAAGGCTGTGTTTATATGGTTTTTTAGTGTTGTGTGTAAATGTATCACCTCTTTTAAGGAAAGGCCACTGGATCACGGACTATTTGTTTCTTGGGCCACTTGTGGGTTTAGCTGCAATGAAACTGCCTTTGGGAACAATCCTCTGTTAATTGACTTCCTCTTTGACTGAGGCAGTCTCTGTTCTACAGGATGAGTGATTTCAGTGGGGCCAATGAAAACAGGGGTAATGTCTGGGCTATTGCTGGTTATGATGTCCCTGTTTTACTTTGGGGGTGCTAGTTTAAGAAAACTTGTTACACAGGTTTGGATGTTTTTCAAGATCCATTGTGAGGTTACACCTGTTCTGCTGTTAAAAATGTTTGATGTTCCTGTCTTATCAACGGTGATGCTGCACAGACAACAAGGGGAGAGAGAGAACAGAGGTAAAACCTCCCTGCTTCAGGCAGCAGCACTGCTGTTGGCATGTGGTGTGTGCCTGGAGTGAGAGCTGAGGGAGCTGAGACTTGCAGGTTCCAGGACTGAGCCCTCCTGACCAACATGGGTCACATCCACACTCACTCTGAAGTGCTGCCAAGTCCCAGGAGGACCAGCTGCTCTTCTCAGGTGTTGGTTTTTTTTTTTTTTTAGGCCAGAATTAAAACATTTCAGATTTGATTACTGCTGGAATTAAAATCCTACTTTCTGTTGTGGAAACACGTTAAAATTCCTGTTTCAACTGATGTCAGAGTAACTTTTTGTGAGCCCCAATGAATATCAATAAATTCCCAGCTTGCTATTACCAGCTCTGGTTTGCACACACTTCACTGTCTAGTTTTTCATTTAATCCTTGAGACTAGAACAATTTCTGTCACCATGATTGCTCATAATTACCTTCAGCTGGCTGATTTTAAATTAATCCAGAGATGAAACCACAGGGACGAGAGTTATCCCCCAGTCACTGCCAGAAGTAGAAAGAGGAGTAACTCCACGAGGTCAGTTGAATCAGGCAGATGGAAAGCAGACTGTGGACTGTTTAGACCAACCTAGAGGAATCTGCCACATCCCAGCAGGGTGTCCATGGGACAGGGTTTGCAGAAGCTCAGTGGGAGAAGGTCCTGGATCTTGGCAGATGGTTACACAAGCACAGAATCACAGAACCATCGAGGCTGGAAGGGACCTTCAAGGCCATCTGGTCCAACCATCAGCCTAGCACCACCATAATCACCCCTAAACCACATCCCCAAGTGCCATATTCAGAAGCCCCTTGAACATTTCTGGGACAGTGACTCCACCACCACCTTGGGCAACTTATTCCAATGCCTGACCACTGTTCCAATGGAAAAAAAATGGTAATATCAAATCTGAACCTCCCCTGGCACAACTTAAGGCCATTTTCTCATTTTTTTTCATTTAGACATGGCAAAAGAGACCCAGCCCCAGCTCACTACAACCCCCTGCCAGGGAGTTGTAGAGAGCCATGAGGTCCTCCCTGAGCCTGCTCTTCTCCAGGCCAAACACCCTCAGCTCCCTCAGCTGCTTCTCATCAGACATGTTTTCTAGATCCTTCCCCAGCTTCATTGCCTTTCTCTGCTCACACTCCAGCACCTCAATATCTTCCTTGCAGTGAGGGGCTTAAAACTGAACACAGAGTGCAAAGACAGGGAACAACAGGGGGAATTTGGCTCAGGGAAGATGACCAGCCTCATATTTTTCACCAGGGAATGTGATGGAATAAGAAGGTCCTTTGAATAGGACACAGCTTCCAGCAGTGGATATTTGAGGATAAATATGTTTTGAAAATGCCAGGGCCCATTTGGGTGGTGATGGGGAGGGTAATTGTATACAATTGTTCATCACACAGATCTCTCACCACATTACTCAAGAGCAGGTTTGTACCTTCAGAGTTTTTTAAATACTCTGAGTAACAGTTCCAGGACAGAAGGTACAAAACTTTGCTGGCACCTGGGGAACAACTTAGGGCACTTGAAATTTAGAGTTGCTTTAGGGCTGCTCTGCACTGTGCTAGGTTAGAGCAGCTGCTTCAGAGCCATTTTACCAGCAAAGAATGCCCGAGGGGGTGGTGTTCCTTACCCAGAGCTACATTTGCTGCTCTTCATTCCTCCCATCCCATTTCTCATCCTCTCTCCTCTGCTCTTTGCTGTCCTGGAGTTTGTGCAGTGACCTGGTAGGAGCCATTACAGAGGCAACAAGATGTGCCAGGGTCCTGATGTGCTGGGACTTTCACATTGGAATCCTGGAACAGGATGTGTCTCCCTTGCCACAATGAGCCCTCTCCTGATAACCACTCAACTACTGCACTGGTTTCTCTCAGGTAATTCTGTTTTCTGAACAATCCCATGTTCCTGTCATACCCAGATCTCCACGTGCTTGCCAAGTGTTTGCTCTGCAGTAAAACACCTATTTGCACATTCCTTGGGTTAGGTCTGGAACAAACATTTTCAGAGAGACTAAAGAGCATCAGCAGAACAATAGACTTGCTGCCACCTACAGAAAGCAAGATGAGACTGGTGATGAGACTGGAAGCACACAGACAGAAAATAACTCAGGGCTAAGGACAGAAACCTTCAGAGCACTGGAAATATTAGAAGCCAACTTGAATAAAATATTGAGAAATATTTGAGACAAAATAATGGCACTCCCAGTAGCCCAGAGCTAAAGACCTATGCAAATTCATAGGATGCAACTGGCCACATTTTAAGATGTTGTATTTGTAGAGCAGCTGTATCACACAGGGAAGGAATTTTCACTAATGAAACCCCCACAGCTGTTTCAGAGGATCTTAAAAGTCATTGTAAAACTCATAGCAATGTTTGTTCATTTAAGCACAGCTTGGTTTCTTAAATTCAAATAGGTTTGTGTGACACCAGATACACATTTAGCATTCAATACAGCACAATGCTGTGAAGGATCTTTGAGATAAATGGAAGATTAGCAACAGATTTTTAACTAAGAAAAAAACAGACACTACCAAAATGTCCATAAAATCAAATAAACAGCAGAAGATTTTAAAATACAGAGCACAGACACTTATGTGTTTATAGGAGGCACAGCTCTAAGGAAAACACTGAAGAGGCGTGTTGAGGAGTTGCAAAACAAGCAAATGCAGTGAAATATGATGGGTTTCTGATTTTTATAAATATCTGCAATACATCAGTACTGACAGGCCTGGCCAAGGTGTCCAACAGGACTTCCTACAAACAACCTGCTCTGAAATCTAAAAACAAAAACTTGAAGTCACAGTAATGGATTTGGGCTGATCAAAACCAAACAGAAATTGGAATCAAGCTCTGAGGAGAAAACAGCAACAGAATTTTGAAAAGAGACAGTGAAGTAAATTTGAAGTTATTCCTGATGGGTCATGAGAACAGTGCACAACAGGGACAGGGACACACCTGTTGGTTTTGACACGTGTCATAAAAGAAATGCAGGGGTTTTTTCCAGGTGTTCAGCTACGAACTTGGTGCAGAACAGCCATCTTAAGGACCCCATTTACCAGAGTTCACCTCACAAACAATTTAGATCCCATAAATAAAACCAGATTTTTTTTCCTAGAGCAGATAGAAACATTTCCAATGAGATATCTTCTCTCCAAAGTCTTTTTTTCCTAATGTACCCTGGCTGTTACACAGACATTGCTTTCACCACAGGTTTTTTTGCTTGGGAGGATTTTTCTGATCTGAGATAGAAAAGACAGAATTTGTTATCAGAATAAGGTGCAATGAAAAATAGTTCCATGGGAGACTTTTAGAAAACATAACAGTTCTGGAGGGGGTGATGGAGATGCTGCAGTTAAGAATCAGAAAATCAGTTAAACAACTATGCAACTATTTTCCCAAAAGGGAGAAACAACAGTTTGGAGCTGGGAACTGGCAGTGGCAAAGCCCATTCAGGTTTCACACAGATCACACCTACTGGGGGCCCTTTTCCAGACAGGGCAAAATCAAAGCCTCTCCAAAATGTGACAGGCCAAGACCATGAAGCTTGATTTCCCAAATGAGCATGTAGATATTTGTCCATTCTGGAACAAATATAGAAAAAAAATTTCCCTAATTTTTGTGGAATATTGAGAAGTCTCATTTGCACTGGAAATAGAATCCAAAATAAGTTTCCAAGTCCTCACAGGCAGAATTTAACTACGGTCTCTAAACCTTTGGAAATCTCTGTCTTGGAGCACGACTGTGGTCCAGGGGAGCTCTGCCAGGTAATCTCTCTCCACAGAGGAGAGAAGCATGCAGGAAATTGAGTTTCAAATTAATTAAACTTGGACCAAACACAGTCAGAGAACCTGAAATCTGGACATAGTACCAGCAACAGAAAAGAGCATTTAGTTGCATCTTAATGAAGGAAACATAATTGCTTTAGTGAAAGACAGAATCTTAAAGGTAGTATCCTAAGAAGCAGATTAATTCTATTTAGTAATGTATACAAACTATATTAAATCTATAATATATTAAATGTACTATGTATATGTGTATAAATATATTTTGTCCTGACCTACAGATAACTGTGTCTTTCACTAACTGAGAAAGAAAGGATTTGAAGAACTCTTGGAGATTCTAAGGTATTTTCCTTCTGTTTAATGACCATTTCTTTTTCCAGTAGAGGACATGAAAAAAATTACAGGGCTAGGGCTGAAATAAGTTTGCACGAATTTCAGAAATTGTATCATTTTATTTGCACTTTCTTTTTTTCTTGACACAATCCTGAGTTTTTTGGATAAACAATGCTTTGCATGAAAAACAGGGGATATTGATGGTTACTAGCAGATAATAAGAAAAATCCTACTCTCCCTCACTTTCTCCTCATAATAAATAGGCTGCAACCAGCTTTTACTGTAACCAAGAAAGATTGTTTAACAAATCTATTACTTTGGGCTTTTCTTCCTGCAGGAAATAACTCCATTCCAATAACAAAGCACTGACTAGAACATGAACTCATCATCCACAAAATATGCTTAGATAAGAGTTATTCTTCTGATCTTTCATAAGTTTTATCAGCATTTTATAGCTTAAAAGAGCTTATTTTCTTTGTATTGCGTTTTTAACCAATACATTTTATAGCAATGGCTACTCAATGCACCCACTGGAAAAGCCACAGATCACAAAAATAAGGACACTTGAAGCAATCATCTGGCTCCTCTCACAGACTGGAGCCACCTTTCATCATTTTAACTCCTCTGAATTTCAAAGAACCTCCACAAGTGTCCTTCAAAAGGAGCTTTTGAACTCCTCTCACAGCAGAATTCTGCTCCAGATGGAGCCCCAATTGCTGTCAGACACCACCTGCCCCTGGCTGCTTAAAATTGCCAGGCCCAGGAGGCAAAGGAAGAAGTGTGGGTTTAAATCAACTAACTCATTTCTGCTTTAAAAGAAGGAGGGAACAGTGGTGGAACCACGGCAAAGCTCCAGCAGAATGACAGTTTTCCTCCAGATATCCCAGGCTGGAGGTACATTCAGGTATTGTGAGTCTTTCTTTTGCCTCCAAACCCTATAACATCTCTCATTGCCAAACCACAGCTTGCTCCAGGGCAAAGGCTTAAAAATCTGAGCCTGGTGATGTATCCCTTGCTCCCACACACACAAATAGCTCCAAGTGGCCAAGGCAGGGCCAGCATCACTTGTGATCAGCCTCATCACACCTCATTTTGTCTGGTGCAGGAATTCCCAGCAGCCTTCCCTACTGTGACAGGGAATTAAAGGCTGAGAGGACAGAAACTCTGGGAGAAGTCCAGCTACAGTGAAATGGCAGGGAATATGGCACTGATTTCCCTGGGCTCAGCATGGATTTCACCGGGTTCTATCCCCAAGAATCACCTGAAATATCTGACCCTTCTGTCAGTGCAGCTGATATGATATAATATGATATTCCTCAAACCACTGAAGACTCTTGCCTCCTACTTTGCTTTATTTAATACCCAGGCAGATACCTGGGGAGCTGCAATGCCTGCTTCTTTAATTTGCAGCTGCAAACCACTGTAATACCAATTATCAGCCACATTCCTGCTGAGCTGACTTAGAAACCAAATGTCTGCAAAGGAGGCAAGACATGGAAACAACAACCTAAATTCATCAAACCATTGTCAGAGCACCCCAGATCTGTCCTGAGTAGCACCTACATGGAATAAAAGGCAGAGTCATCCCCCAGGAACAAACAGAAAAAGGGCTTCTGAGGCACAAAAACATTTTCCATTGGAAACGAGGGCAAAACAGATTAAAAAGAGACAGAGTTGTTGTCTATTGTCTTGTCCAATACAAGTCCAGTCTTGTCCCAGTTTTGATCTGTTCATTCCAACAAAAGCTGAGCACCACTAAACTTCTTGGCAAAAATAACTAAAATAACACAGAGAGGGTTAAATTCTCTGTTCTGCCAGGGGAAAAGTAAGCTACAAAATTCATTCATTCTCATTGTTCCATTAATTCTGGGGACCTAACCTGTGGATCTCTTGCTGTCTGGTTAAAAAGATACAAAGCAGGTGAAATCACTTTTTTTTTCAGAGGAAACCAATCAAACCCAGTTGATCAAGTGGCCATAATGACCACTGGCAAATATGATACATCACATTTGTATGTGTACATCATATCCCAAAGACTCATCCTATTTTGTATTTGGAAAGGTGACCTGGCACAATTGAATTTGGTTGAAACTTACTTAAATTTCCAATTTAAGTAAGCAACAGGGATCAAATATATATAAAAAAATCTCAGTACCATTACCCTGGCTGTTTTGTTTGGCAGGTGCTGCTCTCACATTTGGTGGCTGCTGCTTAACCCTTGCCAGTTGTTTTTAATTCAGAAAAGATCCTAATCCCCTTTTTGACCTGCTGGTCCTGTTGACCTCACTATCTTTGTTGGCTTCTCTTTTTTTTATTCCTTGTATCCTATTGACAGCCAGAATAATTCCACTGTACATAGTGCTCTCTGCATACAAATGTGACCCTTTACAACTGAGGTCAATGCAAACAGAATGGAGGAACCACAATTGCAAGCAAAATATGGACCACTAAATTTGCCTATTATTATTAGCCTGTTACTTGCTATCATTTCCTTATTGCTTCTGCTATCATTTGCCTTAAAAATCAGGAAATATAAATATTAGGTGCAGTTTAAAGAGATGAAAAAGATCACAGTCATATCATAGCCATATAAATGAGGTTCTCCACATTAAATGAAATATCTTTAGGGAACTGGAGTACAAAGCATTTTCAACACCATTAATAGTTTAAATTTGAATTTTAGACGACAAACCCAGAAAGGCCTGTTCACTGGGAGATAAAAGTTCAACTAAAACATTAAACTAAGATTAAAAAATGTTGATAAAGCTGGATGAGTAGGTTTTATTGGAAAATATTCCGTTAAAACAGGTTATATTTCTCTGATCCCTTTCAATTGACTTAAAATTATGAATAGAAACATTTATTTTGCTGAATACAGGAGGTTTAGGAGACACGAGTGAATTTTCTTCTTTGAGATTCCAACCACACTTTTCTTTCAAAAATTCTCTAAAAAAACACATTCCATCTGTAGATTTTTCTCCTAAGGCCACGATGCAAATTGGGTTTCTTATTATCTCTCTGCTTGCTCTCCACTCCTATTTTTGCTTCTCTAACCACTGACTCCTGTCCCATGGAGTGGGGAAGGAAAGAGGAGACTGCAAGCTATTAAATTCCAATGCCAGCATTTACATGATGACAAGTCCTTGGCCTTTTTCATCATCTACCAACTATAAATGACCTGTTTAATTGTTCATCACTTTTCAGGAAGTGACAGATACCTGGGAGGTGCATCAGCTTTAAGGAGATTTGTGGTTGCCCGTGGATGAGAAAACACACGTGCTGGAGGCCACCTAAACTCCAGCTTAACATATTAAAAACCAGATTTATATGGCCCTGGGGACACCCCTGTGAAATACAATCAGACTGATGGGACTTGTGCCTAGAGAAAAGCAGATTATGACAATAATAAGGCAGGAGGATTTAATAAGAACAAGTGAGCAGGAATAAGTAACTGCAACAGTGGCTGAGCAGCAGTGGGAGATTTCTCACAGGGGTGATTATTTATATTGCAGAACCAAAGTAGCAGCACTATGATTAAGGTCCTGTTACGGAATTCAATTCTAATAAGAGCTTTAACCTTTAGTTTGTTGAAAAAAATGCCACCAAAATGGCAAAAAGTCAGAACTGTAGAATATGAACTTTGAACGGTAATTTAAACTATTTTTATGGTGGCTGATGAAAAATTTATTGGCACATAAAGCATAAAATCTTCTGGATCTTTTAAAATCTTTTTAAGTTTTTCATTGTGTTCCTTAAAGATAGTTTTGTACAAGGAAATCAAAACCACTTTGAACCATCAGCAGTCAAAGGGTGGCTCCAGGGAGGTTTCTTCCTGTAGTTGCAGTTATCCATCACTTCTGTTTTCTGTGCATTTTAGTCTTATTGTGAGTGTCTCATCCCATCATTTAATTCCAGAGATCCTTGTTGTGTTAAGAGAAAACAATTTCACAAATATTTGGGATATTCTGCCAGTCAGCTCTGTCAGTGAAATTGCTACCCAAGAACAGAATAGTGATGTTAAAAGTGAGTAACAAACAACAAGTTTCAGAATGTAGATAACTTCTAAAGAGGGAAATGAAGGCATGCATAAATCTTTCCATTTTAGCTTTTATTTGCACACCTTTAAGCGCAGAAATGCTCAGAAATTTTTGATTATTTTGTAACATCACACCCTTAACATTAACTGACATTTGGATATTTCATTGTAAGTTGGGCTACCACAATGGGCCAGAAACTTGATCCCTAGTTTTTACAGTTTAAGGAAACAGCACTTGGAAAAACGAATAGTGCAGTGATATGGCTGGAAATTACAGGGAAATTATGGAAATGGTGGAAATTTTGAAATGTTGCAGGGTCCCAGTTTCAGCCCACGTGGCACTGAGAGCTATTCTGATTTTTGCACAACCTTCCCTTTAATGCCCTTCAGGATTAACAAAAGGGCTTCTGCATTTGATGTCTCTCAGCAGAGAAAAGAGACTCGAATCTCTTTGAATGAAGAGAAGAATAACTTCTATTCTATCCAGTCCCAAAAGAGGAGTAGGTGTTGAGGAGAACAGTGTGACACTGTGACATTCAGTAGCATGACACTGCACTGAGATCCAGCCCACAGGCACTGGGCATTGGTGCTTTCAGAAACGACAGAAAAAGATTTCTAAGCTGTATTTTCATCTCTCACACTCAACAGAGAACAGTGATCTCGACTCCCACACGCCTGACACAGCACTGGGCGATGATTTGGAGAGCAACAATGAAATGACATTATCCCACAGTGAGAAAATGGAATTACTTCTCAAAATGTCATGGCTTGATTACTCTATTACCACGAAACCATTCCTCCACATTTTGTAAATCAAATTAAAAGCACCACACTGGAGATCGCTTTTCCCCACTAGAACCTGCTAATAGTTTGACACCCTGGGTCAAATAAAACAATTTTTCCACAAAATTTACATAAGACCTAAATATGCTTTTACTCCTGTGGTCCTTCAGGTCTTTTTTTTCTCAAAATAAGAGAAAAGGTAGTCATTATAAACCAAATGTGTATTTGATGGTCTAAAGGAGCTCACTGAGCTGCACTGATTGAAGAGGAGGCAAGTTGAAAACACTGTAGGTCAAGTAGGGTTCTTGCCTTTTCTTTGCCCTGTGACAAGAGCTCGTTAACTCTTTGCTTTTAATCAGTCATCCAGCACTTTTGTGTTCTCACATTATCAGGGCTTGAGTCCTGCAGCTCAACCAGGTCCCTGGAGCTTGTAGGGAGAGCCAGGACTTCCAGTGTCTGGGATGTTAATATAATTTTCATTTAGGTTTTGACCTAATGCAGTTGTTTCGAGGTCTGTTTGCAAAATGGAAGTCTTGGAAATAGGTTCAACCAAATTTCAGTACAAAGCTGGGCACTACTGGAGATATTTCCAGGGACAGCACAAGCTGTTCTGAGGTGTTTGCTCTGACCAGCCCTGTGAGTGATCTGTGAAAATCAGTGTTTTATCATTCTCCTCAAACACAGTTGTAAATCCTCTTTTTTCTTAGTCATGTTTCTGTTTGCTAGTAACTCACCCTAATGGAACAGGGTGACTTTTGGGTGTATTCAAAAGAGATTTGTCGAAAACTTCAGAAACAAAGCCCAGAAGCTGGATCTTCATTCTCCCCCTTAGAGTATGCTTGAGTAACCTGGGCCCAAGGAAGTAAAAAAAATAATTTTCCTTCACTCTGCCAGACTAGGAGTGGGGAGTTTTAGTCACTGGTTATTTTGAGAGATATGACACAACCTTACCACATTTCAACCTTAAAATCCTAGTACAGTGCATGCTTCAAAGCATTTCCAGACCTACACCAGCACACACCAGACAAAAGAAAAGAACAAAAGAAAAAAACTTATTTCAAATTTCAAACAAGTAAAAGGTCTTGTACTGTCATTTTGTCTGAATGTAGTTTGTAGCAGCAATAAATATTTTATGCCAGGGGCAACAGCCTTATACAGCTCTTGCTGCAGTCTCTCTCATTTCTTTCCTCTTGACCCATGCTAATATTTGCAAGGCAGATACTTAAGGGACTGCTCATGTCTCCAAGCTATAAAATGATGTCTGGTTTACAGCAAACATCCATCTTCCTTAAAAATGTGTGCTACACTTCAACACTATTCCCAATTATTAACTTAGGGCAAAGCTTCCCAGCATTTTGGTTGCACTGTAAAATTATTTTCCTAAGAGGATGCTTTGCCTTTAGTGATGTATTTATTATTGCCACTGCATGCAATCAAACCATCACTTATACAAACCTTCCCTTGCAAATCAAGGTATTCAGCACCTCTCAAGCTGTTATTGCTGTCACTGTGAAAACAGCAAAGGAAAAGAATTCTCCTGGAATAGTCACTCCTGGAGTACAGTGGAGAGCTACAAGGATTTGGGACTGGAGCATCTCTCTGATGGGGACAGCCTGGAGAAGAGAAGACTGAGAGGGGACAGGCTGCTCAGAGAGGGTGTGGAGATTCCCTCACTGGAAATGTCCAAAAGCCACCTGGACACACTCCTGAGTGGCAGAAGGGGACCCACTTGAGCAGGGAAGTCGGAGCAGATGAGCTCCAGTGCTCCCTGAGCCACCCTGGGATTCTGGGATTCTCTGCTATTTGGACAGGGATATAGAGAATGATATCACAAGAGCAGGAGGGGTGAATTGTAGGTGAATAGTGAAAAAAAACCTTCAAAAACCTGCCTGGTTTTGCTGAAAGCACAAACCACAGGAATGCTCTACAGGGGAAAGAGAACTCAGAGGACACCCCTGAGAGGGACCACCTGCTCTGGGATAGTTCTTGTGCTGCTTAAAATACTGAAGGCAGGGGTGAGGATCCTCTTGTAGTTTGTCCTTGTCCATCTATTCTTGCCTCCCTGTTTACCTGGAGAAGTGTTCAAAGAGGGTGGATGCACCACCACGCTGCTGGTGGTGTCACAGATCAGATCTGCACCGACACATCCACCCCTCAGGAGCTCCAACCAACTTTTTTCCTGCTCATGTGCTCTCTGAAACAATTCTTTCGTTGCTCAAAAAAGAATAAAGCATTTCTTCACACCCAGTCTATTAAAAAGTTGCAAGAAACTGCACAGACTTGGAAATTTTATCTGAAGAAGAAGTTTAAAAGCAGTTGGAACAAAAAAAAAATCCACGTTTTGTCTCAAAAAGCTCTTTCAACACTGCTTTCAAATATATTATATTTTATAGACAACCAGTATTACTTTATTTATATCCTATTAAAAATGGCATTCAAATTTAAACATCTGCAAGGTGTCAAGCATCCTCAGCAAAATTCTGAGTAAGCTCAACTCCCACCAGCTACAGATGGAGAGGAGGGGGCTGAGAAGAGTCATTGCAAGAGTCATTCCTGAGTATGGTTAAAAGTTTAATTCCATTTTGATGGGTGTTGTTGTTTGGGGCCACCAAATCCCACTCCATATTTAGAAAGCTGACTCTCACAGCAGCTAAAAGTCACACTTCAGTCTCTCCTGAAGGTCTGTATTTCTCACTACTTTGACACTGTGACTAGTTAAGAAGGTCCACAGTATAAAATCCACCATAAAATCCAGGAAACCAGAGTATAAAGCCTATTTTCATTTCCCTATAGGTTTGTCTTAGCAGAAACAGCTTCCAGCTTTTGGAGTCTTATGTTAACTTGTGCCAGTTGGGTGGACTCTGCATGGGTGATGTTTTGTGGGTTACTGAGATTTATGCAGAGCAGAGGTTGTTTCTCACTACAACTCATTGTGGTTTTCATTGGCTGAATAATGAGGGGCTCCTGTCACGTTAAATTGGGGTTTTACCCAAAATAAAATGTCAAAATAGATACAAACTCTTCTTTAACATAGCCTTGAAAAACCACGAGAGACACGTCTCAGAAAGAGTCCCGTACTAGATAATAAATTAAAGCTGGTATATAACCTCAAAAACATAGTAAAAAAATACCTTTTCCATAAACTCTGTTTGAACAGATAGAGACAAACCAGCCCAGTCTAAGACTAGAGCAGTTAAAATATAAGCAGTGAGAGCAACTCCTTCAGGAAAACACATGCTTTTGTACTGACAGTTTTGGGAGTCAGTGTAAACCATAAATCCTACCTCTAACCATTCCTCTTTAGAGTATTTTAGCAGTTTCCAAGCATGATATCCCAGCAGAAGCTTTAAGATGCCCTGGGCAGCACCAAGCACAACTCAGTCCTGATCCCTGCCCAGGAAAGGCTGCACTGGTTAAAAAGATAACAGAACACGAGGATTTATCTTGTAACATTTGTAAACCACTCCCTGAGTTACTCTCAGGTTAGAAGCTTTCTAGAGATCAAAGGAGCATGAGATCTCAAAGCTTCTGACACACAACAGAGGTTTAAAACACTTACTGACATTCTGAACATCCACACAAAGGCTCAGGAGCCAAAATTCCCCTTCCCAGCCCTCAAGCTGCTTTGTCTAAATTTGCTTTCAGCAATTGTTGAGCAGAAGTGGTTTGGGTTTGTTTGGGTTTTTTTCCAAAGAGTTTGTGTTTTCTTTTTTTTTTTCCAGAAACCCAAGCTTGAATGTGAAATTTTATAAATAAATCTTGGTATTTGATAAAATTACTTCACTGAAGTGAGAGCAGCACGATTTCAGAAAAAGGAGCACATTAAAAAAACCCTTTTATTTACATCTTGCCTAAAACACTCCTAATCTACAATTGACCACTTCTAAATTGAAAATTATTATGCACCATTTGTTCATACTGTAATTGCACCTCACAGTCCAAGGCAGCACACACATCATTAAGTAAAACCAAAAATCCACTGATCATAAATCTCAAGATACAGATAAAATATGCTTTATATGATGATAGACTAGCCAGATATATTTATTTAAGTCAAGTTATCTCAACAGGACAACTAAAGGCTTTAGTATGAGATCTGACAAGAACCTGTGTTTGTGAGAGGTCTCTAGAGAACCCAGTGGGATCTTTTGCTGTTGCTGTGACATGTTTTATTGTCTTTTAGCAGGATACTGCAAAAGAATTCCTAAAAATAACAAATATAAAATACACTAAGCAACAAAACTCAAAAAAGCCCCATCAGAGAGCTCACTCCAAATGCTTTCTGAGGTTGTAGCTGCACTGTAGGGTCTATCTGTAAGTAATCAGTCCAAGGTAATGACTTTGACATTTTGAGAACCCAAAGCCTATGAAAACAGGTGGCACCAACCACCTTGAAAAGCCACACTCCAAGGCTTTTTTTGGGAAAAAAATCTCTCCCCACGTTTCCAGTGATTTAAAAATATTATTTACCTGTTAAAATTATGACAAAGCCTTCATACTGCAAATGAGATCATGGCCAAATTTTTCTAGCTTTTAGAGCAAACACACAGTGTGCCTTTGCTCCAAAGGGCTGAAAATCAGATGTTGAGATGGCACAGAGAGAGGAAAATAAAGTAATATGTTTTCACTTTAATGATGCAGAATTGAGGCACAGGGAGTTCAGTGCACTGCTTGGGTATCACACAGATCTTTGTGCACTGATACCTTTGTGCCCCAGACCTCCAGCTTAGCTCCTTTTTTCTTAAAAAACATTGATTGAAGAAAATTCAGAAAGTGCAGCTTCCCCCAGTAAAAAACAGAGAACAGAGGCAGATGAAGATATGAACAGACAAAATCAAGTATTTTAACAATCTGGTTTGAAGCAGACTAATTAGGCTCTAAAAATCACAGAAGATTAGAAGAGTATTTTGCAACACTAAATAATGCTAAATATTAAGGAATTACTTCAAAAATTCAAGTTTTTGAAATACATTTTCTTCAGCGTGAGTGGGACGGAAAAACAGATGGAAAAATAAACGTGCAGTTCTAGCAGATGGGTCATTAAACCTTAGGCTGAGCTCAAATTATTTCTCCAAAAGAAATGTCCATTACAACATTGCAGTGATGCATCAAGAGCAACAGCTCTGGGCAGAATGACAGTAATTACCCAAGCTGCAGTAGGAGCACAGGAGTCATCCCAGCACAGCACATGGAGGCAGTCTTAGGCCTGGTGAAACAAAAAGCACTCTCTAAAGGTTTTTTAAGCAGGGCTTAATCATTTTGGATGTTCTTTCCTTGAGCAACTGCTGATTTTTCTGGACAGAGATGATGATCAAAATCTCACTGTGGAAAGAGCAGTGGAAGTGCCCCTGTGGCAAATCCTGTGGCTCTTCCACTCACCATGTTCTCTGGAATGAATGGGTCTTTTTGCTTCCACATACCACTGTGGCAGGACACAAACAATCAATCACACATCCTATCTACCTGTTTAATAAAGGTTTAAGCCACACTTTGACATGTTTTCTCTGTTCAGATGCTTCAACTGATGTATTTCTATTAGTCCACGTATTGAAAATGTTTCAAGTTTTCTGAATCCCTTTTTGGTTTACAGAGGAATTCTATTTGCCTCAGGTTTAGCATTATTTTCCCTCATATCTACCATACTGAGGATTTGATTCTTCAGTGACCTGTGGCTTTTACATTTACTTAAAACTATTTCAGCCCTCTAGATCTTAAAACTTATCTTAAAAATTGGAAGGCATGTGACTACTACCCCAGGCTGTGATCATGAGGGAGCCATTCCTTTTGTTGAAACCACCTTTTTTCAAGCTCACACTGTGTCACATGACTGAACCTTTGAAATGTCTCAGTTTTCTGCCAAACACACCAGATCTTCTTGATTCTCACTTTGAAACCAGCCCAGCTCCCCTGAGCTCCATTCAAGTTGTAATGAATCAACACCTGATTTCCTCATCCCTGGTCTTTTAGCTTCTGATGACTTGCTGCTCTTTGTGTTAAAGTCAAATTTACCAGTAACACAGCTTTTCCTAGTCTGAAAAGCCCCAAAGCATTTAGAAGGTATAAAAAACATTAAAAAGCATAATTAAAAGGCAAACCAATGAATTATGAGCTCTGCACCAATTTCAAAGGATGAGGAAATTAATCCCAGAGTCCTAGGACAAAAATCTGCATCCTAATTCCTGGATGTCTCCAAATCTAACAGTCACTGCAGAACCTCTTCTGAGCAACAAGAATTTTCAGAAGTTCAATCACAGTGGGTGCTGTGTCTTTACACAGAGCTGAGGGAAGGACAGATTTGAAGAGAAGGTTCATCCAGAGCAGATCTCAGGCAAAAATCCCCAGGATGGAAAGGATGTGGTTCCAGCCACTTCTGCTGAGTCAGGTCTCCAACTAGTGAATGAAGGCCCAGGTTGGTATGGAAATACAGGACTTATTTGCATATAATGTGCAGGTATCTGGACAGGATTAATTTTAGCCCCTTTTTTTGCAGCAGACATTTATCAACAGCCCAATTATCTGAATACAAATCAGAGAAGGCAAAAATAATGTGTCAACGATGATTAGGCAAGTGTGTCATCTGCAGGAGGTACTTTGACATCAACAAAAAGAGCAGTGACATCAGAACAGCAAGAACTTCATTAGTCACTGAGGAGAAGTTCTGCACAAAAAGCCAAACACTTCTCAAAACAGAACCTCCTGGTGGAATGAGGTTGGCCCCGGGTTTCAAGTTGTTTTCCTGAACCATATGGCCAAAAATAATAAGCTTCTAAACTGACTAATTATTCAGAGAAGTAGAGAAAGCTGTCTGGCCTTATACAGAGAGTATCCTCCAGCTTTCCCTCCCTTCCACAAAAGGGTTTCAGTAAGAAAGTCCTTCTTCTTTTTTTTTTTTTTTAATTTGCAGCAAAACCTTACTCTTATTATTTCGGGTACAGACTCAGGCTTGTAAAACCTACTCCTTAAATCCCACTCTTGCAAGTGGCAAGAGAAAGAAAGAGATAATAGTAGTTCCTTATTTTAACCATTAAAAATGCTTAGGTGGTGCTGGTAAGCAGTGTAACGTGAAGAAAGAGATTTAAAGGGATTTGAAAGATATCTAAAGAGATTTGAAAGATATTGAAAGAGATTTGAAAGATATTGAAAGAGATTTGAAACATATTTGAAAGATCAGCTAATTGTTTATGGAGTTGTGAAGATCAGCTTAGACTGAATTTAGTTGTTAAGATTAAACAACTTACGGGATGCAAGGGTGCAAAGGGAACCAGAAATTGTAGCTGCTGAGATTGTCCATGGGCTGTAACTTGTTCATTACTACTGGGAAAGCCTAAAAATGTAGATTTGAGCTCATGTTTGCATGAAATATGGAGTTGTTTGTATGGACAGCACGCAATCACTGACTGGCACATTTTTCTGACTAATAGCAGGCAAAGCAAGAAGCAGAAGTGCAGAATTGCCCTATTACTAAACCAGACATAGAAAAGTACCACAAGTCTTTGTTCTTGGCAACAGTTTCACATGAGTGATGTGCCCCTGTTTCCACCTGCCCTACCCAGGGGCACAGGTAAGGACAGGGGAGACACTAATTCCTGTGTGATTCTTCCCTTTGTGCCAAAATGTGCTTTTGTTCCCCAGAACAAGATCATTTTGCCACAGCTCTCAGGAGGACATCCAAGCTGTGCTGACAAGCACTGGAAAATAGATATTTTATAAAATAAAAGAGCTCTAAGTGCCTCAGTGTCAGCCCCAGAGGTCAAAACCTCCCTGCCTGCACCTCACACGTGCTCCTCTATAAATGTTCTCATGGAGAGGTCAGCTGAGGGCCCTCATCCTGCTTTCTTTTACCTGTCCAAGGAGGCAAAGATCAGCTTTTTTCCAAATAAATTCTCACTTTCAAGACAACCTTGTGATCAGTTAGTTCAGACAGTGGAGACCAGCTCAGCATTGTGTGCAGCCAGACACTCTCCTTGGAAGCAGAGCTCATCTCCTCAAGGGCTTGGCTCTTGGGATTTTTGTTCCCTGCTGCACAGACTAACTTGTGAGCAAGTCCCCAAAAGCTGAGACTGAGTCATGTCTGCAGTCTGTGGGGTTCTGGCATTCTAAGCAAACCTGACAGACTTCAGACGGCTTCAAGGTCAGGAGTTCTGACTTTAAAGGGGCTGAGTTTTAAACTGTCTGCTGAGGTTTAATTCAGGATTTGGGGTTTGTCAATTTTACAGTCTCAAGAGAGTATTCATGCAAAAAACCCCCCACACAGGTAAATGGACAGATATGAAAATTAGATAAATTCTATATGGTCAAAATTCACGACCTGTTTATCTGTATTCAGTCATCCCACTGACTACAGCACCTGGCAGTCTGAATACAAGCACTAATAACCTGGAATTCAATTATATTCCAGAAAAAAAGCCATGAGCTAGGATTTTATATCAGCCTGCAGTGACAAAGAGAAGACAAAACAGGTACACCAACTGTTGGATGGAATTTTTAAAAAAATTGCAAGGGAATGAGAAGCAGCATGGATGACTGACTCCTGAATTTCCAATAGCTTTCTGGGTTTGCCACCAAAATAAAACAAATGGTCTAATTCACTGCTCTTTATTATGTGACAAGAGTTGTAACAGAATTAAAATACAATATAATTCTTTTTTTTGTTCAAAATGGGTACTTTTACTCAGCTGAAAGTTCTATATTTAAGTCTAATATTCCCTACGAGCAGCAGATTGGGGATATATGACAACAAATTCATGAGTCTCTATATTAACTTATCTGTTTTCATGTCAACACCATGCACACAGCTGAATTACAATTCCAAAATCACATGGAATGGAATAAATACTAACTATTAATATCATTGCCCTCAATTTCTTTCTTTGATTCTTACATAATCAATGCAGTCTGATATGGTGAAAGGGTGAAAATGCCAAATCCAGTGTATAAACAATATTGTGCCCCGGAGTTAGTCAGCAGATGAAACACATGGTTGTGTTTTGGAACATAACTATGCTGAGCCCACACATTTCTATTTTTAGCATGTGTGGTTCCATCAAATATGTCCAAAGCTGAGTTTCTGGTTACATTCTGTACTGACAGCTGTAAAAACTAATGACTGCTTGGGACATTTGTGTCACTCATACCAGGATAAATGAAGAATAATTTTGTCATGGTGCCAAAGCACCTCCTTGTTGAAATCTCGACTGGTAATTTCTGGTGACAGACAATCACAGTCATAGAATATGCTGAGTTGGAAGGGGTCCATCAGGATCATTGATTCCAACTCTAAGCTCTGCACAGATCACTCCAAAATCCCACCCTGTCCCTGAGAGTGTTGTCCAAACCCTCCCTGAGCTCTGGCAGCCTTGGTGCCGTGCCCACTGCCCTGGGGAGCCTGGGCAGTGCCCAACCACCCTCGGGGGGAGGAACCTTTTTCCTGATATTCAACCTAAACTTCCCCCAACTCAAATCCAAACCAAGACTTGCTGGCTGGGGGGCACATGGAATTTACACTGTGGCTATTTTTAATAACGACATTCACGAACCATCCTAACAAATGACCATAAAATGTGAAATCTCCCACAAGATCCACTTTTAATGACACCTGGGAAGAAGGGAACGTGCCTGCAGGACAGCTGGGGGAGCAGGAACCCACAGGTTCTGATGACAGCGAGGACACAAGGTCTTTCCCACCCTTTTCAGGACCATCAAGGAACATCAGCTCAGATTGTTAGTCCAGGTAAACTGGCAGAGTTTTATTGGGGTAAACTCACTGAGATTTTGGACAGTGAATTTTTTTGTGCTTCCAAAGAAGCCTCTTTCTTCAGCACCCTGTCCAGCACCTCCCTTTTCCTCCTCAGGACATTTTCCTCTTATCTGCTTTCAAAGAACCCTGTGGTCTGGGTAAAACACCACCACCACCTTTTTTTATTGCCAAATCTGACAGGCACAAAAAGGATACTGTTAAATTTCTCCTTGTTTATGGGGAGAATCAACTAGCTTGTTTCAACTTTTTCCCTGAAAAATACGTCTTGAAAATGTTTTCCATCCTGTACTTTATGTCACTGAATTTTAAGGAAAACTTGTTATATAATTCAGATTCTCTGTACCATGTCATGTTTAGTAATATGGTCATGACTATGACAATTATTAAAACAGGAAAATCACATTTCAAAATTTCTAGAGATGACTTGGAAACACTATTAACATCAGAGAGGTTATTCTGTTCTTGTCTCTCAGTAAAACCCACAAGCATACAGATCAACGAGGATTTAACAACGATATTTTTAAATGTCAAATCTGTTTAATCCTGTCTCTTTGTTTATAAGCAACTTTTTCAAGTGCCATAAACGAGTCAGTTCCCAGTGCCAGCTCCAGTTGCACAGACTGAGCAGCATTTTATAACGTTGCTCTGCCAAATTATCAGGGCTTGATCAACATGCAGCCTTGCAGACACAAAACATCGTTGGGATCAGATGTTTGGAAGCAAAACACCTCCTCCTCTCTGCAGATGTCGGTTCTATCCCTCTGAAAGAGCAAAAGATCTTCCAACCAAGTGATCCTGATATCCCACATCTAGAGCCACACAGGGAAAGGGTTGTAGGTAATCCCAGTTGTCCCAGTCTAATTAACTTTTTGTCCTCCAGGCAAGAACAAATCTGAGCAGTTTGTGAGCATTGGAACATTCATCCAGAACAAAAAGTTAGTGACATTCTCCCACAACACAGTGGGCTCTGGATCAGGTTCTATTAAAAAGCCTCCCTGAGTGGGTAACATCACTTTCCAAAATCTTTTATTTCTCTTGAATTTCATACCAAGGTCCAGACATGTTTTTAGCCAATGGACCAGTGGACTCTTAAGTGATGTATTTTCAAACATGTTTCTACACATGCATGCATGTAAAGCTCTACCAGTCTTTATTGAACCCAAACCTACAATATAACTTTACTGAAACACCTGTGGGATTTATTAATTGTTAAAGCAACAAGGAGAAGCAAATTTAATTTAGGAACAGAGCGTGGAAAAATGTGCTCATTTAATGGGTAACATTAAACTCATAGAATCATTTAGGTTGGAAAAGACCCTGAACATCACCAAGCCCAAGACTCTTGGTTCTTCTTTCCTGAAGATAGATTTATACTAAGGGAGGTTCTGGACTGTCAGAGGTGACCAACTTGTTAAAAAATGGGGAAAGCATGATCCAAAAGATCCCTAAAAGTGTTCATCCACTTCATTTGGTAATTTAGTCTGGACACAGGGAGACAGATGAGCACTTGATACAAGTGGCTTTGAGTCACGAAATTCAGGTCTACGCTTCTCAAGGTTTGGAAAACAAGTGGTAAGAATCACTTGGTGGTATAAGCTTGCCTTTAAATATAAATTATTAAGACTGGAGCTGTGATTTTTTTTCCAAGCTGCCAGAGTTCAATACTTTCTGACCTGGTTCTTCTAGATACTGTATGTGTGGAGGGTGTGATGTTTAATATCAAATTTACTTATTTGATTATATTTGATGTTCTGTGGGATTTTTGATTTAGCAAAGTGGTCCTGCAGTGTACTGAGGTTTCCATCCAAGTGTAAGCCAGGAAAATATAGGAATTTCAACATGCAGTTCAATCACAATACCCTGAACCCTATTCCAGTCTCTGTAATATGCTCACCATCAGAGCAGTGAGTGTCCCAGGAAGGAATACATGGGTTAAACCAGCTCAATCCCATTCCTCTCTTCAGAATTCTTTTGTGTAGTGTTTATATGCTGTGTTGGGATGAGCCACCTGTATATTTACAGCCCCAGCTGATCCACCCAGCTGACATGGCTGTTTCTCTCAAACAAAGGCCACTTCCAGCCCCCTTTGTGCTAAAATAAAGTTGGGTTTCTTTGCAACAGCCATGGCCAGTCACACGCTCCACGATCCTGAGGTTTGGCCACGTCATCCTCACCCATCTCCTCTGAGCCTCTGGCCATTGGAGGGGTTCCCTGAGCAATTCCAGGAGCCAAAGCTCCAATATCTCAGTTTTGATGCTAAGCCTGACAGTTCTTCTGAATTAGGTGAGAGATTTTGGATGCATATCCACGGGTTAAATCCCACTGCCCAAATGCCTGACCTGCCTGTAGGGTACCTCTGCAGGGAACAAAACCCGTGTATAAGATGGGTGCTACTCATTCAACCTCAATTTTTATTTGTCTACAGGAGACCACTATCAATAATTTCTCTATTTTACAAACTTGCAGTCCTCTCTAAAGCTCTGCTTTTCAGCATCTTGTCCTTTTCTGATGGTGTCAGGAGAGCTTTCAAAGCCCTCTCAGTGCCTCTCTGCAAATGTGACACACACTTGTCAGATGTGCAGGGGGCCATTTACTGAAACAAAATTATTATGTGTATTTTCATTCATCTTTGTGATGCAGTTAGGGGGGAAATTGCAGCATTTTCTAATGGACTGGATAATCAAGCTTTGGGGCAAAGCTCTTGGCCTTTTTGCAGTAATGGAGAGGATTGGGATTTCCAAATGTACCCGCTGTGATTTCCCAAAAAATAAATTCAACTTGTATTTAACATCTGTCAGATCTCCAACTTTTATGCAGCTCACAACAACCTGACAGAAATCAATACCCTCTGTATGTTCTCTTTATAATTGTTTGACATACAGCTGATAAATATGGGGTAGTGGGGAAAGTGAGCTGAGATCACTGCCTCCTTCCCTAATTAAAAATTATTTTCCAGTGCTTTTTACACAGGTCCAGGAAAGTAATTCAGCTCTATGGTTCAATAGTGTTTTGATTGCACGGATTTCCCCAGGCTTACAGACACACAGAAGAAAACATCATAGATGATTTCATCCTTCTAAAGACACAGCATGAGACAACATTGATTTTTCTTAATCAACTACATATGCAGACAGGACTATGTGTGGACAAAATGCATAGAAAGTGCATTTAAGAAGGCTTACATTAATTACTTTAAAAACACTGCAGTTTAAAAAAAGATATTTCTCTTTATCTTTCCCCCTTTTCCCACTCTGCCTTCTCTGCTCTCAGAAAACCTCTGCAACATTGCAATATTTTTGTGAACACCGTGTCACATTTTGGATTAGGGGACCTTGCATAAGCCTCAGTAGTTTTTATATTATGATTTACAGCTATAGCAGCATCTAGAAACACCAATCATGGCCAAGTCCTTGGCAGCCTGTGTACAATCTGTGAGAGACAATCATACCTGGGAAGAACTCAGAATGACAATCAAAACAAGGAATAAAAAAACAAAATAGCAAACTTCCTGCAAGAGAAGTTCCCTGGAAGGCTCTGTAAGACAACCTCACTTGTCAACTGTCCCCTTCATCAATTTGTCATGCATCTTAAAAAAAAAAAAAAGTCAATTAATTTAGCAATTTGTGCCATATTGAGAAGCGTGATTAAAACTTAAAAGGCAATTGTTGGTTTTCTAGCTCTCAAAGAAATAATGCTGATGAAATTTCTTCCAAACTGAGAGCTCAGTGAATTGGACTATGCTGCTGAAAACTAAATTGGGACTCAGCAGCAGTTCTGCTGAAGTGATAAAGATTGCTAAGAAAAAAAAAAAAAAAGAAAACCCCAAAGGCCAAAAATATCTCTAAAAAAATACCATTTCACACCTTTTATTAGGAAAGAAGGAAAAAAACCCACTAATCTTGAAACCAATTCGTATAGTTGATACCAATTCTCTTGCCCTAGCAAACAAACATGAATTTAAGTGATAAAACCAGTAAGGTTTAATGTAGGAATTCAAAAGAGATTAAAGCACATTTATCACATGCAGGTAGATAACAAATAGAAAATAAGCCATCAAGTCTGCAAATACTGCCATGAAACCTAAAAGAAAGCAAGGAAAATAATGTCATTATAGCAATGTCCCTCTCATAGGCTGCAGATTTCTGAGCTCAGCTCTAAATTTACATTCCCCACACTCTCCTCTGCAGAAGGAACAGGTAACCAGCAGCATCTCTCAAACATGTGGAAGGTTGGGCAAGATCCCAGTATTCACCCCACTTTCCTCATCTCTGGGCCTGCATTTCCATGGAGAGACAAGGAGGGAGCTGGGCTGGGCTCCACCAGGTCTCCTGAGCATCTGCATTACAGACATGAAAGTGATATAAAGTGTCTGCAAATGACAATTTTGGGTTGAGCATCAATAGAAATGCTTAACAGAAACACTGGCTTATTTTCAGATGTCACATTTCCTCTTGGTGTCTCTTCAAGTGGGAATTCCCACAAGGTGTTGGGAAGAGAATGGAATCTGTTTGAGTTTTGCAGCAATTCACACCTCCCTTGGTCAGGGTGTTCAGTCTCTGCTTCCTTGAAGGAAATATTAAGGTACTGTCAGCCTGCTTTGAGAAAGATCAGATGATGTGTTTGGGGAGTGGTTGTTTTTTTCACCATTACCATAATTTTGTTTTCAGAGAGAACTTATTTCTTGCTGGTCCAACCAATTTGGAGAATTTGGATTTCAGAAGCCACAGAAGCGATTGCAGAACAAGCTTTCCCTCACTGCTTCAGATTCCTTTTTAAAGCACTATTTTAGAGGTAGACAGCGAATTCTTCATGTTTGTTTTTATTGAGACAATCAACAGGGGATAATTACTGTGAACTGGGTGTTTTTTAATAATATTTGCTGGTGGGGAGTTCTGCTGAGACCCATTCACCTCACACAGCAGACAGAGCCCAAACTGTAACAACATCCCCTCAGCAGTAAATCAGATTTAAATCTCCCAGTGATGTCAGTCTCTCTGCTCAAAGTGAGTGGCATGACACAACTACCTAAAGCCCCAAGATTTATTATGTGAGATCAATGATTTTTCACCCACATATTCACACTGTGGCTGTCCCAGTCCCTGTGGGAGTAAAATTAAGGAATTTCAAAATAATCTCTTTGGCCTGAAGTCTGATCCTCAAAAATCATGAGTCTGTCAGTCTGTGCTTAAATTTTATACCTCGACAGCCTTCCCCAGAATTCACTTGGACTGAAAAAGGGAGTTAACCCATGTCATACCAAGTTGTTTTCTTGCTGGAATGGGGCCTTTTGATGACCAGCTTTTCCCTGCCATGACCACCAGTTCACATGCAAAGCCTTTACTGTGGCAGGATCCCAGTTCCTAATCGGTAAGTTACAAATCCACTTACATTTCTCTCCTACACTTCCTAAATATCAGTTTAGCAGTAAAAGTGCAATTATGTAATTCCACATAACTACACTCTAAGTGTATTAAGGATCCTGCTTTTCTACCCCAAGTACCAAATCAGTCTAATTCAAGGCATCCATTACTCCAACCCAAGCACTAAGAAGCTTTCTGCGAACAGTTTGCTTGTTCTCAGCCACTGCCCCAAGCCCACCAGAATTACAATTATTTATTTCTTTTGGTTGTGTTCCCTGAGCCATTTCATGTTATTTAATGTGTAGTTTCATTGATTTAAGCTTTAGGTTTAGAATTATTTCTTTTTTTTCCAAACAGCTTTTCTATAAAAAGCTATGGTTCGTATCTGCTCCCTGAAACAGCTGCAGAATTTGTTCTGAAGCCTGAGAGAAATGAGAAACTTCATTTCTGTTCCTGAATTCTTATCTTTCCAGTTCATAAGAGCCAGAGAATTTTCTTTCCCATCCTAATCGATTCCCCATAAAATTCCTATTAGTTATGCTGAGTGGGAGACACTTACAGGCTAATGGAATTGGGCAACTTAATTACAAAAAACATTTTGAATAATCATCTACATCTGTGTATTGCAATATTCCCTGTTACTGTGTCTTGCATCACTGCAATGCTGAACATAAAATCATTCCTGTGCAATATTGCACTGGGATGTAAAGCTGTTGCTTTTGCAAAGAGGAAATTTGAAAGCTTTTGGCTTTTCCCACACTTGTGAAGGACACAGACCAACACAACCTTACTCACCCAGGGGCACTCAGAGGGGGAAAATTGCAATTCCCAGCTTTTGAAATGTCCTGGTCTGTGCTGGGGGTTGAATCCTGCTGGATTCAGGTGACAGAAACCCCTCAGGAGGACTGGGAGAGTTTTTCAGATGCTACAACAGGTTCATGTCACCAGGTAACTCCTGGCAAAAGCCACCCCATCCCAGGGACACGGAGACACAAAGAGGAAGAACATGGAATAACATCAGCAAACCTCAAACAAGGGTGCAGATCTTCCTGTGCAAAAATGCCAATACTGATCACAAAATCCATCCTCAGATGTGTTGGTGACCAACTTCATGTTGCCAGTGCTGCCACCAAAGTGATGTTTTCTGTACATCACATTTCAAACTCCAGGTTATACTCAATTGCTCTGCATATACCCAATTAATTCACAGATGCATTGCAAGATTTCACCTCTATTTATGGCAGAAGTATTTAATGTTCCTCTTGCATCCAAGTGAGAGCCTAATTCTATATTCCATATATCCAACTTTCATACACACACACACACATACACTGGAGCAATACTTCACAATACACTAAATAAATCCACAGAGAAAGGTTGCACCCTAAATTAGAGAAAAAAATTGAGGGGAAATTGGGCACTTCTCCCTGTGCTCTTGTAACAGAAAGAAATACAGCTCCAGATTAACTGAAAGCATGGAACATCACATTTCAATTAGCTGGAAAATCAAACTGTAATTCATTAAATGCTTTTTCTCATAGAATTATATGTATATATATTAATAACCCATTATATAACCCATTTACATGCTTCTATGTATACCCTTGTATGCCAAATGTAACTTTTTTGAATATCAAATCTGAACTATTTAGTTATGCCTAACAAAGTGGATTCAAACCACATTCATTTTTATTTGTGGAAAAAAAATCTAATGGTGCTATATATGAAACAAATGCAAATTAATTTGTATTTGAATTCACTTCCTCAACTTGATTCAAGGGTGTATTTTATTCACTTACAGATTAAATCCCTATGACTGCATTTTTTACATCGAGGTGGAACCATTTCTTAGTCCAACTCTTTAGTGTTCTGAATATTTTTACCATCTTAGATATATAAAACCCGCTGACCTTTAAGAAATCAAATATTTAATTCAGATATTTTGTGACCAAAGATGTATCTTTGGAACACGTAAGTCCTAAATCCATTGAAAATGGAAATTCAGGAGAAAAAAAAATTGAGCAGTCTGCTGTATCGTCAGATCCATTCATCAATGGTTACACTTCAAAAGAACCTTTTCCTAAAAAAAGCAAACTGTATTTTGGATGAAAATTACCTTTCAAGAAATATCCAAAGCAAAAATACTTACTTTCAACATTATAAAATTTAAAATCCTATGGCAGTGCTGTGACCAACAAAAGAATTTGTATCCAATGGCACATTAAATAACGTTCTGCAAATAATTAGAAATTCTAGTCCTTTAAATTCTTTGCATTTATTTGGCATTAAGGAAGTGTGGTACCAATCTTCACATCCATGAATCAGGAGAATTAATATGGGGAATTGGGGTAATTGGGATATGTGTGTAGTTACTGTGCTAAGGGTAAGGGAATAAATGCTGCTACTTCTAAACCCTACATTTTCTACATAACTACTTATAAAAATTAGAATAAAAAGCAAAAAGACTCCAAGGTATCACGGGGAGGAGCAGCTTGGCTGAAGGCTGTAACCAAGAGCTGGGATTTCCCAGGTCCCTGGTGACTCACAGCTGAGTTGCCAGTGAGTCTTCACACCCCCAACACACAAATTTCCCAGATAAGTTGGATATTCAGAACGTGCCAAGAACTCACCTGCAGGAAACCACATCCTGCTGGGAGGGGGACAGGGACTGACTGAGGTTAAGTTTGGTGCCACTTGGCTTCCAAATTAGAGCCAAATGCCTCTTTCCAAGCTGGGGGCACAGGCAAAAAAAGTACAGGGAAGTCTGTATCTGAAAATATTAATGTACAACCATACACTACACACCAGATTTACTGGTGCTGATCAGATCTGCTCCCTCACCACCCAGAGCAGTGATAACAGCACATTGCTCTGCTCCAGTGCCCAGAGCTGCCTGCAACACACGCTGACAGAGCCTCCAACAAGCTGATTTTATGCATCTGCAAGGCACTAAACGTAATTACCTGCTAATTTTCCCAAATGAAAAAATGAATTTAAATTACTGAAGCACAAAATGCCTTCTGCACACCAGCTTGCTAAAGCCAAGTCTGCCCCATCTACAAAACAGCAGCACTTTGTTCCAATTATGCCTGAACTAGATGATACAATTTCAGAAATAAGCTTTTGTGACTGGTGGGCCTAAAGAAGTGGCTTAATAAGGTTTGTGGAACTTGTTTCCTTTGTTTTCAATTCCGAAGAAACCAGAATTTAAACCAATAAACCTTCCCTTTGAGTTAAACCAATAAGCATTCCCTCTGAGAATGTTCAGGGCAGACCTCGATTCCACAAATGTTATATTCTTTTCTTTTTCATTTGAATAATTCTATCAAAGGCCAAGAAACTGCTCACATGAATATACCATGGATCAAACCCTAATCTTAGTTGCCAAGGTGGTGATCTGTTAAAGGTTGGACTCAGAGATCTTTTACAACCTAAATGATTCTGTGATTCTGTAAGTTGCACTCATTAATAACATTATACACACATATATTATAATTAGGTGGCAGTCATATAGTGATTTACAAGCAGCAGCTGCAATTAAGGTGTAAAGGAATTAAAACACCTGCAGCCTTGTGCTGCAAATGTTCCCTTATATTCTGATCCCACACTGGAGCAAGAGAGAGAAGTGAACAGGTTGGTGATCTGCCAGTGTCCTGCTGCACAGTCCCAGTGACACCTCAGCTAACATTGGATCCATAAAAGAAATGTTCAGAGTTAATCAGGATTGATCCACCATTGACCCATTCAACACAGAGCTCAGCAGAGCAAATTGCCACCTATAAATCAGGTGTACAAAGGCTACCATTGACAGATTTATAGCAGTAAATGAGAATTGAGTCTACTAATCTGTTTAACAAAGCCACTTCTGGTTTGTAGAAATAGTCATTTAACTTGCTTTGTGCAAACTTTGCTAAAAAAACCCAGGATGATCAGTTTAACATGTGCATTTTATTTTATGATCTGCATGATTAAACAAAATGTTTATGCATCTGTAAGGTTGGGTTTAAAAACTGGAAGTTTAATGTACTTATGCCTTGTAGCTATTTTATTAATGTGCTTGGTTTATTAGCTGTTTCCTTGAAGCATGCTGACTTTACATGAGTCTGTAATTGTTTTACAAATTAATGAACTGAATTAAAATGCACTCTGCAATTTGGATGTGTTACTTAGCATTCAGACCTGGAGAGTGTGTCAAGGGAAGTTACTTTGGCAAAATCATAGTTATGTGATGGGCTATCCTTTCGTGGAGTGGAATATGAATCTGTCAGGAGAGATTCTCAAGAACCAGAGGGTTCAGATGGAAAATAGAGTTTATCCCACCTTAGGACTAATCCTTAGGGGGATGGAAAACATCCACAGAACTCCTGAACTAATACAGTGTGGAAACAGGAGGTATTCATATTTCTTTAATGTAACAGATACCAAAAGTCTTGTGTATGTCCCAGAAAATTAGGAATCTAAATTCAGAATTAACTCTTAAAAATGAAAAAAAAATTAATTTCTTTAAAGATCAAGAAAATTTGCTCACCCTCCTAATAATTTGGAACACTAACCTGTTTTATAATAGTGCAAAGTCATCATATCTGTCACTACACCTGATTATGTTTGCAATGGATCTAGATGGAGGTTTTTTCCCCAGCCTCTGTCGGCCCAAGGCTTTTGTTTAAACCTAACAGTTTTCTTTTTCTCCTATCCAGTTTTTGGAATCCAACAGGCCACTGCCTGTCCCTCAGCACAGCAGGTACCCCCTGGCAGCCCAGGGGCTGGGACACTTCCCTGCTGGGAGGGAGAGACTCTGGATCTCAGCTGGTGCATCACTCCCCACACAGGACTTTGCCTCTATTTCTTTCTATTTTAAAAGTTTTTAGGCTTCTGCTCCAGTTTTAGGTTTGGGGTTTTTGGGTTTGTTTTTTTTGTTTTGTGGTTTTGGGGTTTTTTTGCTAATAATCCACATTCTTCATTCCTCAAACATTCAGTGAAACTCCTCCAGCACTTTTCACTTTGATTAATCTCACCCTCTGGCTCACACAACACAATCCATTAGGTTTGCATAACTCCTTTTTTTCTGGGTTATCTACACCTGGATTTATTCTGAAAGCTGCATTTTTAAGTGAATTTTCAATTACCATTTTGTTTTCTGGTTTACAGAGTGATTGCTGCTGGCAGCCTCGAGATATAGCAAAGAAAAGCAGTTAAAAAGAAATGTGGGGTTTCTGCACTTGGTTAGCTGATGTTACTGGCTTCCCCAAAGCAGCATCTTTTATGCTGATCTTACATCTGCTTGAAGCTGAATTATCTATTTCTTCTATTTCTATTTCTCAAACATTAAAGCCAAAACAGCCTGCCTGCTGCTTTCTCT
Organism: Manacus vitellinus; assembly: GCF_001715985.3. Lineage (NCBI taxonomy): Eukaryota > Metazoa > Chordata > Aves > Passeriformes > Pipridae > Manacus > Manacus vitellinus. The sequence continues at coordinate 5,453,022 of NW_021940541.1, forward strand.
GATGTGTCCAATGAAAATGTCACACGAAAAATTAAAAAATAAAAAGAAATGTCATGCTGCTACACTTTGATGCTTGGTTTATCTGTTCCCTAGGATATTGAAATCTCCTCTTAATAACGGGCAGAAGCAAATTTAGTTTCTTGGTTGCTTACAATCAGCTTTTAATTTGCTGAAAAGGAACTGGAGATAACGGGGAAATTGTCAAAATTAGCACGAAACTGGTTTATTTCTACTTTTTTTAGGGGACTACACTGGGTGAAACTTTCATTATCACTTCCTGTTGACTATTTATTGGGTTCATTTTGGCCCCACATTCACCTCAGCCCATTTCCCTCTTTACTGGGTTAAGAAGTGAATCATTATTACTGCCTATTCTTAATTAGCTCCAGTGCTAATTCAGCACTGAATTACACCTTTATTTTCCAGACAAAGTGTCTGGGTCTTTCTTATAGACATCCTATAAATCTATTGGCCATTCTTTGGCAACTGTGGCACATGTGGAATTATCTTGACCTTCCTGAACATCACAAGCCCCTTCCTTTACAGCTGGATGGGATATGGCTCTTGACAGCACAGAGTTGGATCCCAGTCCCAGTTTCCCTTTTTCCTGTTTTTTTTCCTGTTTGTTTTTTTTAGTGTTATTTCTAATCAGTATAGGTACATACATTATTTCATGCCCTACTCCATAATTCTTAGTTTCTCTCCTGTACCATTTAACACTTACTTTCTTATTCACACAGTCTGTCATATCTGATAGTCTGTCAAACACATATTAAGATATACTTTCAGAATAACATTCTGTGAGTATCATCATACAGTAGAGTTATTGCATATTCCTTTGCAGGGAAAACAAATTATTCAGGAACTGGGGCTGCTTAATCTAGAGATGAAAAGACTGAGAGAGACATCTCAAAGTTCTTGAGTGTTAAATCACACTGCAAGGAAAACCAGGACAATTTACTCTCCATACTTATAATGAAAGAGAAATAGAAAGGCATTTTTGTTGGCAACACAGAAAACTTTCTTCTGTTTGCTTTTTAAAAGAATATCATTTGCACAGAACATGCCTAGTCCATCACTAAATACCTTTCTTCAAAACACTGATTATCTCTGTCTGTCATGAATATGGAAAGTTGCCAATAAAAACAGGAGTTCTCACTGTATAGGAAATCTGGAAGGAGAGAAAAAGATTGATCTACAGTAAGATTTTTTTTCCTTTTTTTGTCTTTTCCTTTAGCATAAAACATTGCTTTCGCTCCCACACAGAAGTTTTATTTTTCTGTAGAATACATTAACTGATTTTTGTAAGGAAGTTTGATACATGCCTTTCTCCTCTTTGGGTAATAAAGTCAGGAATAAACTACAAAGGCATAAAAATTAACAAACATTGGTAGATACGAGGGTCTATGTAATAATAAACAAAGCAACTATGCTAAATGTTTAATTTAATTTATCTCAAAGGCTTGATTTAGTAATGCACTGCAGGCAAAGTTCCTCTTCTGACCTCACTTCTATTTGTTTTTAATTGCATTACAGCACGAAGAAAGGGCTGGTGTGAGCATTTATATTTACATGTTTTATTCCTTCACTTCTAGGATAGTGTAGATCAATCTTTTCATTTAGTGATGATCATGGTGATGGAGGGGTTGCAGTGACTGTTAGTAAAATCATTGTTTGAGGCTGCTCTTATTCTGTGTGGAACTGCTCCAGCCCACTTTCTCCCCTCTGTGGGTAACACTGTGCCCACTTGAACTCCTTCAGAGCCCCTTGGAAATCCCTGGCACAGATTCATAAGCCTGATCCTACAACACTTGCAACATCTCAATTAAAACTCACTTTTTTCCTTTTATCTTTTTTGTATATTACTATTAAGGCTGCTTATAAGGTAATCTTGACTAATAACCAACCACTCCACGGAGTTTGCACAGAAAGGGCAAAAGAAATCTTTAATTCACACAGCCCCAGAGTCACTTTAATTCTCAGAGTCAATGAGAACTGTTTGCCTGGGTGGACCTTGCCAAACATTCTTTTCCCTGGACACAGAGAACCTTGGGGGCATTAAGATGGGCACCAGAGAACAGACTGATCCAACTGATAGAAATTTGGTGTTCAAAGGGGCAGGGAGCTCTGTGTGGGGTCATTGCCCAGGGAAGGAGTTGGTAGAAGGGTTTGGAAGCTCAACACTGCCCCCAGAACATGGCACAGGATTCAGGAAGGGCAGAAGGAAAGAGGAAAGGGTAATAGATTTTTAGTTTTTGTAAATATACATCTGAGAGTAAGTATTGACTTTCCTTCTTTAGTTAAACAGGCTTTGTAACGATTGGTTGAGTCGGTAAGGACGTGACAGATTCCACTCTCAGTAAAACTGGGAAACAAGGGAAGGACTTCCACAAAAGAATAAAACAACCCACCATTCAACAGTGAAACATATTTAAAGAGATTGTGCTTTTCAGGCATCTGTTTGTTTTTAAAGATCTGTCTCAAAGCACTGAATGTGGTCCTTCCTCCCTTCCTCAGGGGTTCTCTTCTGCTTCAGCAACCAACAGACCAGCCCTTCTTCTGGTTGCACAGCTGAGCCACAAGCTTGATGTAGATTTTTTTGGTAAGCTTGGAGGTTTCCAAGATATCCTTTCTTAGAGCAAACCTCTTACTTTCTTCAAGCTGACTTTTTATCCTCTTCAAAACAGCAGAAAATTAGCATAATACTAATGGGCTGGGCCCACTTTTAGAGCAAGAGGCCAACCCTGCTGAGAATACTAGAAGCAAAAAACTTGAGCAATTGTCAGCTGTTGTCTCTAACTCCTCAGGGAGTTGCAAATTACCATTATACACAATTGATAGATGCCTCTGCAGGAGTTACCTATTATGAAGCCCCCATTAAAGACTTATTTATGTCCTTAGCACGGGATGTCTTGCTGGTTTGAGCATCCTTAAATGGAGAATTAATTGCCTCTCCCTTGAACATCTGATTTTGCTCCATCAATCTGATTGCATCAGATTCCCTGGTCTGCAGCACAAAACTTCATTATGGCCCAACCCCTGCATGCAACTCTATTACCCTAAGAGCAGTGCCAACTGTGATTTCAGTGGAGCACCATCATTCAAGGTGATTCCAGCTCTCTGACTCCATCACTCATGTTTGCTTACCACGGGGGTTTGTGGGCTAGCAAACAAGCTTTATATCTTTCAGGACACAAAGTGTGAGCAGCAGTCAGCCCAGGCAGCATCAAGCTGAAAGTATTTGGCCCTAAGAAAAGGGGATCAGTGTTTTTCTTGTGCCTAGTGAGTGGTCACTTGTTTAATAAACCTGGGAACCTGGATCACAACAGAAAAAGAAGTGTTGGATAAGATGTGCTCTAGAAGCCCAGCACCTGCCTACTTACTGCACAATCTACTGAACTGTGCAGCAAAGAAAGGGTTAAAAGCATCCTGAGGAGCAACCCAAGATCAGACCTGCCTGGCAGTGAGCCTGCTCAGTGAAATTCTGCTTCTTCCTCTCATTTCTGATGGAATAGCTGGGGGCTGCCCCACCCCTGGAAGTGTCCAAGGCCGGGTTGAATGGGTCTTGGAGCAACCTGGGCTAGTGGCAGGTGTCCCTGCCCATGGCAGGGGGTGGAACAAGATGATCTTTAGGGTCCCTTCCAACCCAAACCATGCCATGGTTCTGTGATAACACTATCAGATGTCTGCTTCTCATAGCTCTGACTCCCTTCAGAATTAGCATATTTAAGCTCAATAGAAGATACAAGAAACTAAGGAAATCCTCCCTTTGCTTTCCTGGTCAATGAAAACACACGTATTGCTGTGGAAAATCTGATCATTCTAGACCAGGGATACCATTAGCCAAAAGTAACACATTTCTGTAAAAAGTTTCCACTGTGAAGAATCAGCAGTCCTAGTTAATTAATCTTGAACAAAACTCCCCAGAATGAGTGGGTTTAGTGCCAGAATCTTGCATTAACCTCACCACTTGCTTAAAAGAAAGTCCTAAAGGGCATAAAGAAGCAGAGAATGGAAAGATATTCTCATTTTTGAAGCAGGCATTGTACAATTCAACCACTGACACTTCAAAATAAGGGACAGAGGGGCTGTGAAAGGGGCTGATTGTTGGCAGAGCCAGTGGCTAAAATGCAGCATTGCAGCAGGTCCTCAGGCTCCCTGGGACAACCAACCCCCTGTTCAGTCCTTTCTTTGGCTCCCCGTGAGCACTATCAAGGAGAACAGTGCGAACAATTGCTGAAAACCACATGAAAAGAGGGCTGGAAAATACATTGCAGCTCCTCAGAGAGCCATCCAGAAGGTGTGGAATTAGATAAAGCTCAAGTGTTCCCTCTCAGGCACGTCCTTCAGTCCCTCCATGCCTCCCAAAATCACAGTGCCTTGGTCAGCCCCAGCATTCATGGGCTGATTGCAATTATTTTAAGTTCTGTATTAAAGATAAACAGAAGCTCATCAGAAAATCTCACTGAAAAGCAGGCTGCTTTTAAAAAAAAAAAATCACAGTAATTTTTCATCACCCCAAAAAAAAGAAATAAAAAGATGTGATGTCAAATTTTTCCTGCTCCCTTTTCACTTCAAGGCTTTTTTTTTTTTTCCAAATTGAAAAGGGAAGAACATGGTTAAAAAAATAGAGAGAGAAAAAGCAAAATGAAAGTATCTTTTCCAAAAATTTACAAATAAACAGCTCCTTCATGAATTTCATGTAAAATACTTGCATTTTTTCCACTTTTGTTGATGAAAATACAATTCAAAGGGTTAAATTGACCTGCAACCAGTAATTTTTGGGAACTGAGAAGACTACACCCTATACATGTACTTCCTACCCACACCTGAAATGTGCTAAACACTTTGCTGAAGTACTAAAGTCCTAAAAATACTTTGCATTTTTAAAACAGCCTTCTGCTATTCCAAAGATTTTTCACACACACCCCCAAGTCCCAACACCGTTTGAAATGGTTCTGTTCTCTTTTTGGAAATACAAAGTGTCCTGCAGTGATATCTCTATTCAGACCCTAATGAAGAGTCATCCATAAAAACAGGTTGTTGAGAAATGGCTGTAAAGCCCCTGAAATCACACGAGACCTTGACAGTTAATATGAAGATAAATTAATGTTCTGCCTTGGAATCAGTTATTAACAGGGAGGGGCAGACATGAGGCTGACAAGCACCTGACAGCCTGAAATGTAGCAGGAGCCTCCAAGCATGAGCAAAAGGAGGAAGATTCTCCAGAAAAAAGTTAATTTATTTGTTAATCTCAGAGAAAGGTCTGCATCTTTCTGCACCTCCCTATCAATAGTAGAAAAGTGAAAGGTCAAAAAGGAGAATAAAAGACCAGCTGAGGCATGGAAAGGCTTTTTTACCAGAAACAGCCAAGCAGGCTTGGACTCAATCA
>NW_021940541.1:5459068-5464226 GCF_001715985.3 Manacus vitellinus
GAACCACAGCGGGGTTGGATCAAGGGTTGGACTTGATGATCTCAGAGGTCCCTTCCAACCCAGCTGATTCTGGGATTCTGTGATTGTCAAACACAGTCAAACATCCCCTGGGGGAGTGTGGGGGCTGCCAAGTCCTCGGGGTTTGAGAGCAGTGAAGTGGTCTGTGCCCACCCTGTTCTCCAAGGGGCACACTCAGGTGGCAGAGGCACAGCCATCGTGTCTAATGGCCCACTGGAATACTCTTATTTTCCCTCCTGGAAAGCTATGGAGAGGATTAATCCCATGGCATGTCCACCCCCTTTCCCTGCTGTTTGGCAGCTGGGCTGTTTAAGCATTCAGGTGTCTGCCTGGTCTTTTGCTGGATATCCAGTTTTTATATTAATACAAATGCACTGAAATAGAGCAGGGTTAGGGGTTCAACTACATTTGAAACCTGCCTCCCAAATTCCCCAAATCCTGACAAGACCAACAGTCTTAATGACTGTTGTCATGCTCTTATCAAAGAATTTGATGTACAGAACTCTGAGAAGTAAACATTTGCAATTTTTTACTTGAGAGTCCCCACTGGAAATTATGATCCAGGTAACTGTAAGAAAAGGACATTTTTCTCTTGAAATATTTACCTCTCCCCCAAAAAATTCCTCTTCTTCCTCAAGGGAACCTAAAGCAACTTGAAATGGTTCTGCTTTACTTTTATAAATACAGAGATTCAGACATTATGCAACAGCAGCCCTACACTTTCTCTTGGCTGGCTGGCCAGGGAGTTTATTTATCCTCCCTTTTCACTTATACAAGAGCTCTCTGAAGCACACAAATTGCTGCCTTCAGGCAGACCAGATCTGCACAGCTATGAAAAGTGATACAAAGGATCACAGCTCTCCAGAAAGAAAAAGGAAAAAAAATTAACCTCAAGTTTAAAGCAATAAAATAACATAAAACCACCCACCCTGTGACCATTCCCCTCTGCAGTAGCACAGGAGCCCTGGGCTCAGAAACTCTCTTTCCCCAGTCTGGACACACAATATTCTCCTCTTAGAGATGCCTCAAAATGCTTACTGCTAATTAACTATATTGAGCTTCAAATATTTAATGCTAATATCTTTTTTGGAATGTTTAAAGGATTGAGTGAAAGAAAGTAATTTGGTAAAATCAAGCCTGAACTTCTTTGGCAGCTAATGAAATATTGAAGTAAAAATAACAGAAAGAATTTAAAGAAAAAAGTAATATTTAGGAGGCTTTACAGCTTTCCACAAGGTGATTTTGTTCTTTTTCTTATTCATTGATTCTCCCCCCCTCTTCCTCGCTGCATGGGATTTATTGCACATGCTGCACACCTTGCTCCACAATGACAAAATTAATGACTGTACTGAAAAATAGTTCTTTATGGAAACATAAAAATAAGTAATAAACTGCAACAGGAACAATTCTGAGTTCTATTTGTTGTTTGGCTTCTATGCTTAAAGGGAAAAATGTCATCTCACATTTTGGCTCCTCACCTATCTGCTCTGTGTCCAGCTGATGACACAAAATCTGATTGCTTTGGGCACAGTAAGACTGCAACATTTAGAAATTTAGATTAAAATAAAAAAGTTCATATGAAGATCAGTTAGAGAAGGCAAAAAAACCCTAAAGATATATATTTAAAAAAAACCCACTAAATCAATTGTGTTAAAATTATGTTTTTAATGGATGCATTCTGAATCCAGTCCCTTCTCTAATAGATGCTGCCATTAGGAGAGAAACTTGAGAATTTTTACAAGCAAAACCAGAGCAAGTCCTAGGAAAGCAGTCAACAGCTGTTTTATTTGGTCCTGTTCCTCTCTATTTCATTGCCTACCAGCCTCAAAGCTAAATTCTGTGAGAGTTTATTAAGAAAATAAAAGATGAGACAAGAAGCCAAAGGAGATATTTAGAGAGAGGTTTTAAAAAGCACAATAAACAAAGCACAGACGTTTACAAGGTTACTGAAAAATGAAGAAACCTTGAGAAAAATGCATAGAGATATTTGCCTGAGCTTGTAAAATGTAGATATTTTATACTGATAAATTTGCACTAAAATGGAGCAGGATTAGAGGTTCAATTCCTTCTGAAACCTGCCTCCCAAATTCCCCAAATCCTGACAAGAAACACAGTCTTAATGACTGTTGTCATGCTCTTATCAAAGAATTTGATGTACAGAACTCTAAGAAATAAGCACTTGCAATTTTTTACTTAAAAGTCCCCACTGAAAATTATGATCTAGGTAACTGTAAAAAAAAGGACATTTTTCTCTTGAAATATTTACCTCCCCCCAAAAAAATTTAATATATTTTTATATAAACATTGCTTAACATATTTTTAAATATAAATATAATTTAATATGATACTAAAGGAAAGACAATTTTAAAAGGTTCAAGCCAGTGTTACATTACAAAAACCCCACTTGCTGTTTTCCTGAGCTGGATGGTCTGTGGTGAAGACCTCTCACATCAACATTGGCCCAGTGGAAAAGTAATGTTAACAACAGGAGGAAAGGCATGTCTTAGAGGTCTTTTCCAACCTAAATGACTCTATGATTCCATGACACCTTGGAAGAGCCAAGCCAAGTGTTGTACCTGAGAGCAAACAGAAGTTTGCTGTAGAGCTCAGCCTCCACCTGAACCACTTCTTCATGTGGGAGGAGAGGGAGAGAAGGGGGAAATGTCCTCAAGAATCTTTCACTGCAATTTCTTTTTTTTTTTTACAAAGTATTTACATACCAAAGTGAAGAGAGAGATGCAAATATCTCAAGGTGACTGAAAAGAGCATAGCTATGGTAAATATAATGGTACTTTTCTGCAGTGTCATCCCTGTTCCACTCCTCCCTCCACTCAAATATTGGGTTTTCTTTTGATTTGAACATCATGCACAAGAGATTCTGTAAAAATCTACGTGTCATAAAACTAGGGGGAAAATAATCTGTGTCTTTTAAGCACAGGGGTAGCAGGAGATGAGCAATTGAGATGATCAATGGCTCTTGAACAGGCACTCTGACTGTCTCCTGTTACACAAAATAATTTGAAAGTTTTGTGCTGGCTTCTAGTGGGGGGTAGGGACTGATAATAATTTGAAAACTCATCTCCACTTAAATATGTGTTGTGCAATTCCTGTGGATATATAATTCCTGGAGTCCCAAAATTGTGTGCTCAAGTCAGAGTCCAGCACAGAGCAGGCCAACACCATAATGAGGGGGATTGGCCTGATTTCCACCTCTCCTGCTGGTTTTTAACAGTTGAGCTGCCTCTGCTGGAAACTCTCCAGAGCTCTGCAAAGAGACTCCCACCACTCTGCATATGTTGGGTAATTATGAACTGCAGAGGGTAATTACTGAGAATATATTATCCTTCCATGGTTTGAGGCATCAGTGGCTGCAGGGAAACATGTCTTTTTGAACCCAATTGCCATTTGTTTCCACAATGGGCCATATGCTGTTGGCAACGTGCAAAGCTTTGTCCTCAAGATATATGGTTTTAACTCCTCAAGATATATGATTTTAACTGGGGGCAGCCTCTGGAAAACAGCACTAATAAATGTGTCACAATGAAGTGCTGTGCAGAAATGACTGTATATATAATATTGTGGCACACTTTGTTCTTCCTGCAACCATCCTGTTCTTTTCTGTATTTTCACATTTATTAAGTGCAAGAAGAAGTTCTAAGAGCTGCCTTCTTAGAAGCTGCACTAACTAAGCCTGTTCTTATGTGGGAAACTGTTCACATGGAGCTGGTACCAGGAACAACAGAGGGATTTCTGCATGAGCTATGGTGACTCTTGTGGCAATTATTGCTGCTTGACTTAATCCATGGAATATTTTTCTGCCATTGATCTTGGAAAAGCTTCCCTTTGAGGATGTACTTGCTCTGTTGGAGGACTATTACTAGCATGTCCTTGCCATAGTTACAAGATAAGGCATAAATAAATTGATTTAGGCTGCATCATGGATGCAGATCACCATCTCTACAGGTCCTGTAGGGACAGGACGTGTCACACTTCTCTGTCAGCTTACACGAACAACCCCTGAGCTGCAAAAAAACCACTGCACAACCAACCAAACCTACCAGACACAAACACCTCTGAGATATTAACAAATTCAGTTTGGTATTGCAGTGACACAGACACACACATTTTGGTCACGTGTAACGACTGAGAACATGACACGAGGCACTTCCCCCCTGACAGGGAATATCTGTTTTCTTCACATTTTATGCCAGGCATGGTGGGCTCAGCCTCTTTGCTGGCCTTTAAACACTGGAATGCTAAACAGAATTTACAATGAATAAAAATAACAATATCTCCTCATGCACAAGGTGGGCTTACAGTTGTGGAACGTTGTTCTTCTATTGATAATTAAATCTTGCTCAGTCAAGCTGAGAATATTAAAATGCTTGACATTCAAGCTCCATAAACACCATTGCATGGCAGTTTTCTGGAACAAGTAGCCTGAGTGCTACTACTCTCACCTTCTCCAATGTGCCCTACTAGAAAACCTGGAATTTTGTTAAGCATTGACCTTAAAAAAAAAACCAAAACACTTTATTTAACTTGCATGGCTTAAAAAAAATTCTGTAAGCCATTCCCTAGGCATTTAAAATATATTTCCTGGTACATAAATGCACAGCTGTCACTGTAAGAATAATTGAGTGATGTGTGTTGAAGTGTAGAGATCTGAGGATTTCTTTGGTTGCTCAGAATATAAGAACTGCTGTGTTTGTTGTAATGTTTTGTTAAATGAGCAATTTTGGTGGAGGAGAAAGGAATTTGGAGATCTATTCCACACAACGATGGGGTATTTAGTGGGATTGCTATCTAGCATGTTTAAAATGTTTATGCATCAGCTTTTAGAGAAAAAAAGTTCAGGTAAACTAACTTGAGTAAATATGCTTATGATTCCATTAGCACAGTATCAAACACACTGGAGTTTTTCTGTCCTAACTAGAAAATAGATTAAAGAAGGGAGAAACTGATAGTTGAACTATATTGCCCAAAGTGGCAGAATTTTGTGTTTAACAAACACAAAAAAAACCAAAACAAAACAAAAAACAAAACAAAACCAAACAAACAAACAAAAACCCCAACAAAACAAACAAAATAAAAAACCAAGCAAAAAACTAAAACCAAGCAAAAAACTAAGCAAAAAAAA
>NW_021940541.1:5464477-5465687 GCF_001715985.3 Manacus vitellinus
TTTCCTGCTGCCCAGGGGATTTGTGGAAGTCAAAAGGGCCCCTGTGGGGTTTTGAACAGCAGTTCACAACTCTGTGTTGCCTTTCAAGTGAAATAAAATCTAAAATCAAGCAAAAGACCTTCTGTGAAAAGCCCATCCTTTTCTCCCCCAGGAGAGGAGCAAGAGCTGCCCAATTTGCTCCCCCTTTGTTTCCTGCAGGTGCTGCCCTGAAGCTCTGCTCTGTGCCAGCAGCACTTCAGAGGAGCAGGGACAGTGAGAGCCCAGCTCCCATCACGCTGCTGGGGAGCTCAGAGCCCTGCCTTGTCACCTCTAATTAAGAGGAGTTAACATTTCCTTCTCACCCTGCTGCTTTCCTTTGATTCGTTTTCGCAGTGCAGAGGGATTTTTGGCATCCTGCTTCATCTTCCCTAAACCTGATTTACAGGTCTGAGGTTTTGGAGAGGCAGCAGGATTTCAAACTGTGCAGAAGGAAAGGATATGTTTAAGGTCTGGTAAAAGTAATTAAACAGTAACAGGCCATTTTTACATATATATATTTGGCATTTCTCCTGGTAAAACAATTAATACTGTGTAAAAATAAGAAATGTAGAAGTTTCCTGCTGTTAAATTCCCACCTCCAAGCTCACTGCATTGGAAAGGACTTGTGTTTCACCACTGTGAAAGCTCCAGAGTGTTTAGGACCCAATTTTGTGTACAATGGGAGCATCCAGGGTTTGGGAGAGATGTTATCCTCAGAAGTTATTCCACAGGCATCCAGGGGGAGCTGAGTAAATAATAGTTATTGCTCTGGACGTTGTGGTGCTTCTAGTTACAAGATATAGTGCAACTACACTGAAGGGTAAAACTTGATTGAGCAATAAAGAAAAATAAGTCCATTATCCCAAGAAGAGAAACCTCTAATTTCTCTCAGGTTTTTTGTTCAGTTCTGAAAAAGACAGTGGGTGATTGAAAAAGATCTTCTAAACTAGTATGGTCATCATCAACAACCTCAAGATCTACAGTCATTTCTGTCTCCAAAGCCCTTCGTGCACATTGAAGGCAGTTAAAACTTGCAGTGCTCTTGTGAGCAAAGTCCATTATTGCCATCCAGTTCACCCCAAGGAAATGGAGGGCTTTTCTTCCACAGGCTCACCTGCTGACTGGCCCAGTGCTGACCTCACCCCCAGCCCTGGAGGGGCCATGCAGCACTGGGATCCCATAGTTATACACC
>NW_021940541.1:5465848-5535039 GCF_001715985.3 Manacus vitellinus
CCCCAGCCCTGGAGGGGCCATGCAGCACTGGGATCCCATAGTTACACATATAAACATGTCATGGCACAGCCTCTTTCCAGCCCCCAGAATATACCACGGGCTGCACCACAGGCAAGACTCACTCTCCAGGTACTGAGTCAACAGTTTACTGGGTACTAATGCCAGGGAAAACTGCCTCCCACATTCAAGCAAAGTGCACCAAGAGAAATCACGCTGCTGGAGTAAGTGAGACGACAGAAGGCTGACACCTCCACTCCTCAGAGAGCCCCAAACCAGTGTTTGATCCTCACTGCTCTTGCCCCAGATTGACAGTGAGGGAGTGATTGAACATCTACCTCTGAACCAGCCCTGTCCCACAGTGATGGTTGTGCCAAAGAGCTCCTGGGAGCCACCCCGAGCCCACCCTGAGGTGCAGCCACGCTGCAGACCCTGCCAGGTGAACCCCCCGAGCCCAGGGGCATTGACTGCAGGGGGATTACCCAGGGCCTGCCTGGAAAGCACAATAAGGTGGGTTTGGGGTTTTTTAGGGCTTTCTCTTCAGGCACACTGAGTGGCAGCAAAAATACAGTTCCCAATTTGAAGTGAGAGTTCATATCACATCAACCTCCCTGCTCACAGCAGGATGGAGGCTCTTGTCTCTGCTCCTTTTGAAGCAGCAAGTCACTGAGCCCTGCTCCTACTCACAGCAGGATCACTCTGTGTGTGCCCTTGAGCTAACTGTACCACAAGGTTTGGCTGGTTCCTCAGTCCAGTGTGCAAAAACTGAGTGCCCACAGCCTGCCTGGAAGGGAACTCCATCTCGTGGGGACAGCAGTGCAAGTACAACATGTCATACCAACTCTGCCAGGAGCACACTCCTTAAACCTTCCTTTCCAGTACATTATATTTTGTACTTGGAGAACACAGCACTAATGATGTGGGCCTTAAGGTGCCAAGGTGAGGCAGGAGGGGCAGGGTTGCCACTAATTAGAAGTTTCAGGGGTTTTAAAGTCTCGTTATAATCCAAGTTAAAATGATTTTTTCCCCCCCCCCTCTTCTTTCAGAATTTCTGTGTGGTGGGTTGACCTTGGCTGGATGCCACTTGCCCATCAAGCTGCTCCATCACTCCCCTCCTCAGCAAGACAAGGAGGGGAGGAAATAAGGTGGAAAAAAAAAAACCCTCTCATAAGTCCAGATAAAGGCAATTTAATAAAGGAAAATCAGTGCAAAGGAAAAACAAAAGATTTATTCTCTACTTCCCATCAGCAGGTAATGTCTGGCCACATGTCATAATAATGAATGTCCCCCCCATTCTCTTAACTTTTATTGCTGAGCAGAAATCATATATTAAGGAATGTCCTTTTGGTCAGTTTGGGGCAGCTGTCCTGGCTGGGTCCCCTCCCAGAGTTTTGCCCACCCCAGCCTGCTGGTGTTGGGGAATGTTGGAGAGAAAGCCACAATGCTGTGCCCCAAAACACTGCTGTGCTATCAACACCTTTCTAGCTATCAACACAAAACACTGAGGGCTGCTGTGGGGAAAACTACCTCCCTCTGAGCCAGACCCAACACATCCTGTTCAGCCAAAACCCCATCCAGACCTCCAGGAAGAGAGAATGGGACACACACCAAGCTTCTCCCAAGGTCTGCCAAGGTTTTCTGTGGAAAGCAGAGTTTTACCCCGGATTTAAAGCTGTATTTGAGATCACAGTGCCTCAAAACAAAAACATTTCGAGTACAAACAGGCATTTGGGGCTGAAATTTGATTTTGTCAGAAGAACTCTGAGCAGGTCCCCTCAGGACACAGGCAGTGCTCTCTCATTTCTCCTTTCCCCCTTATCCACTTTCATTCCTCCACACCCTTTCATTTTTAAATTTTTTCTGCTCTGGGGACAGGAGTGAAAGAGCACTTCAGGGCTGATTCATTCCCTCCCTTCCTTTACACTGTGCAAACAAATCAAGAGCAACTTGTAAGACTGAAACAATAAGTACTGAGACTGAAACTATAATTAACACCAAGAGCTGAAGCACCAAACTAAGAGGCAGGAAGGATGAATGTTTAACAGTCTGCCTCTAGTCTAAAGACAAACAGATTGATTTTTAGGCTTCACCTCTGTGGTATTTCAAACAGTAACTTCATTAGTATGAGACATTGATCTAACAGTCCAAAAAGGTGTCTCCATTGTCTGAATTCTGCTGGCTGAGCCACCTGGGTGGAAAAGCTCATTTCAAAGCTCTGCACTCAGAGGGCAGTCAATATATTGCTTTGCTTCTATGATTTCATATGAGCTTGTGCACTGAAGACAAAAAAATTTAAACCTGATGTATTTGCAGTGGGCTGGGAAGGATTAACCCCTTCCCAATCCAGTCCAAAGGTTTGCAAAAGGCAACCTGCAAATGCCAGATAGAAAATATCCATTCTTTCCTGTGTCAAGTCCTGAGTTCTATTGCATTGCACAGTGCCACAAATAAAGATATAAAAGACTATCACCAGATTCTTTATACTGAGATAGAAACTAAAGGAAACCCTGAATACAACTGAGGGTACGTAAAAGAAATTATTGAGGAGAGAGAAACTTGATATTGGCTATGTTAGCAATTTTCTGCTCAGTTTTCTCTGTTTCAGGTTTATTCACTGGATCTGGGCTCACAATGGAAGATGATCTTTGATACCAAGGCAGTGGAGGAAGTTTCTCCTCCTCCTGTTAAACTTACAATGTGCTGTTCTGTTCCCTCTTTGTGTCTGCACATCCTCTATTTTTGGGCAAATGTCTTATCTGTGATACTGAATCTGCCTCTTCCACTCTGATAAGAAGTTTACTTTGCCATGGGAGATAAATCTAAAAGGAAAGAGATAAAAATTTTGGATTTCTAATTTTTTCCACCCAGGGCAATAAAGTAGGGAGAAAGTTCTCTCATTAGCACTGTGAATTGCTTCATTTACTTGAATACACCTTTCCATGAATGTCCAACTAAAAAGAGTAAATTCTTTACTATTCTTAACCACTTTGACAGAACAACAGTAACAACCTGTTGCTCTAATTCCTCACCTGCCCTTTCTTCCACCACCAGTAACAAAAAAGCAGTAAAATCATTCTTGAGTTCTCCCATCTGAGAATGGCAGCATTTTTGCTTAATAAAAGTTTCAATAAATAATAATTAAATTTTAATAAATACGTAATTTTTGCTTAAAATGCAGCAATAAGACAATGTCCTTTTACATGAAGGAAGGGAGTAGAGACAGTAGACACCTACATATTGGTGTTCCTACCCATGGCAGGGAGTTGGATCTAAAAGATCTTAAAGGTCCCTTCCAACCCAAACCATTCCATGATTCTACAGTTTCTCTCAGATGTTCCCATAAAGAACAGTGGCATTTTCTGACTAGCTATAATAAAAAAAACAATAAAATCTTTGTACTCATTAAAGAATTTGCTCCAACTTCATCTAGCTTCCTACACAGACACATACCAATCCTTTTGGAATTCTAGGAAAAAACCTATGATTGGTCTATAAAGGATTATCTGACTAAGAAGGTACATTCCAGAAAAAAAACCCTGTTAACTTTGGTTTGAACTATAATACCTGCACTGATTGATGTTCTATTGTGATTATTGAGAAAGTCTTCTACTGTGAAATAGATAAAACAATATATAATTACAAGGTTTGTTGCCTGAAGTAAAGCCCTTCCCAGTCTCCCCCACGCAATCCAATTTGTTTTCCTCGCACCTTTTCTTTCCTGCCCAAATACCCAAATTAATCATCTCCCTCCAAACCTAAACAACATTATGAAAATCACCACAAAGCAGAACCTGAGAAATTTTCCTGCTGGCATTTCCTTCTCCAGATGAATTCATCAAGTCTCAGTGCAAAACACCAAATCCTCTGAAATGAACTGCACAAAATCTGCAGCAGCAGATCAGAATCACAGCAAACTCTTATGCAGAGATTTTTCAAGAAGACAGTGTAACTCTCCATATTACCAACGTTCATTGAGCTCTTTCAACTGGTAACAACTGGAGAACAAGTTAAATTAGCACAGAGCTTAAACTGAAATCAGCCATTCCCCTCCCCCTCCACAAAGAACTCTATCATCATGAATATTCTGGTTTGGGAAGTTTTTATTAAGCTAAGATGGAGTTTCAGCTTTTAATGAATATGGACTTTTGCTTTCCAACTGCACCTGATTACAACAGAATACATTTATGATATTAATTTATTTGCTTACCAACAACAGCAGTATGAACAGAAAAAGGTATCAGAAACTTTAAGTTTTATGTACGTGGTTTTCAATCATCCACAGCTGAAAGGGAAGTGAATTATGGGGATATTTCCTTCTGCCTTTTTTTAATTAATGTTATTATTTTTGAGCAGCCCAAGCAGTGTAATCATTCATTTATCTTTTCTGAGGAGCAGAGTGTGTTTGTCTCAAAGGGTGGCTGAAGCTGAGGAGTAGCTGAGCCCACCAGGAAGAAATGGAGCATTCAGGACACTAAATGTCAAAGATGCTGTGGATTGAAAGGGTGTCAAATCAGCCTCTTACCTGTGGGTCAGGTTTGAGGCACTTGGCAGTATAATTTGGGAAACACACTCTGCTGCTGCCTGGTGGGGACACAGAGACCTTCTGTCTCTCCCTCGGCCCATCTGGCATCTCCCACAAGCCCCGAATTCACTCCTCCAACACAAACAAGTGAATAAGCCCTGTGTGTTTAATACTTCACACAACTTCATCTTAAAGGGAACTGGGAAGAAAAAAAAAATAGGAAGGAAAGAATCAGCCTGACTATTTCTGCAACAGACTCCACACTGTTCCTCTTGGTCAGGGCTAATTTCGTGCACTGATATCATTATTTGCACGCTTTGCTGATTGGCAATAGAAGAGAGACACTAACTCATACAAATTGAAACTAAGGAAATGAATATGGGTGTTTTATCTCCATAAAACAGGATAAATTCCAGTGGTTTATTCAGATGAATACTGTTATTCTGGCAGTCACACCTCAATGACTAAATATTGTTATTTGGGAAGAAATACAAATGCATCTTGGTCATCAAGTCAGGATTCCTTTAGAAAAGGAAGAAAAGCTAGATTTCATTTTTTTTCCTGACTTTTGAGTGGCAAACAAATGAGCTGTGAATTCAGCTGCAGAAATAAACCTTGCTGATGCATGAGGTCACCTAGCTTGAGGGTGCATTCAGTCATAGGTGCCTCATAGTCAGATCAGTGATGCCCTTCTCATCAAAGTTTAGGAATGCTGAGACATAACAGGTCTTTGAAGGCTCATTTCTAAATGCCATGATAGCTGCATCACAAGATTTGGGGAATAAAATTATTTATTTATTTAAAGCCTCACTTATTTAAACCAGATTGCTGTGCAAGAGTCCTCACTTCCTTTTGTTTAAGGAATGAAAAATTTCAGTCTTGGGGCTCTGGAGAGCAACTGGATCCCTCTGGGCTGCAGAGTACAGAGCAAGTTAAAGGGTGCAACAAGGCAAATTTTCTTTCTGTGTTTAAAATCCTTAGCCATGACTT
Source organism: Manacus vitellinus (assembly GCF_001715985.3). Classification (NCBI taxonomy): domain Eukaryota; kingdom Metazoa; phylum Chordata; class Aves; order Passeriformes; family Pipridae; genus Manacus; species Manacus vitellinus. The sequence goes on from NW_021940541.1 coordinate 5,471,358, forward strand.
CTTTAAATTTTGGGAGTTGTCATAATTACAGCAAGCAAGTTCCACAAGTGCAGTACAGAGGCAGTGTCTGCACACAGAGCATCCACTAATCATTCATTCACGTGGCAGAAGGGGTTTATGTCTGGGATTATATCCTGAGATGGTGCTGCAAAAGCTGCTGCTTTACTGGGAACATAACAGTGCTTGCACAAATTTTGTCATCTCCAGTGAGACAACATGTGCATTCACAGGCCAAGTGCTGGATGCCTTCAGTTTTTTTGAGAGGTTGTGATCCTTTGGAGGATTAAATCATCTTCCAGAGATCACCACACTGAGCAAGCTGTGGCCTCTCAGCAGGACTCAATCCTCAAATGCATGGGCTTAATTAAATTTATTTAAATATATTTATTTGGCATTACAAATTGGTTTGGTTGGGTTTTTTTTACTATATTCACATCAGACCATTCCACAGAGTTTTGTATAAGATGCTTCTTAACACATAAATGCAATGATCCTGCCCTAGCCATTCCTGATGGCCAACCAACATCATAAGGGACTGGGTAAAGCCAAGTTATTGTGCTTGTAAAAGTGTAAAGGGAAATCAAGGTAGAAGATCTGGCTGAGCAGGAGAAAACCAATTACTTATTTTTAAAATGCAACAGAAAATATGACAAAATAATAACAAAAATACACCAGAAGTGTATACTGAACTGCAGAAATAACTGCTTTGGCTCAGGTTAGCAAAATCTTTGTCACACACTGGGCAAGTGGCAGCTCAACTGATGTAGTTGGCAAGTCTAAGGCAGTTCCACAGGTAAAAGAACACATTCCTTCTGCATCACAACTAAATCAGTGCTTTATACCTTGTTTCTTTGCAGCATTATATAATTTCCTCTGACTTGATCACATGGCCTTACAATCACCATCATTAAGTGAGTACATTTAAAACTTCAGAGGGGGAACTTTCAGCATCAGAACCAAAGCTCCCCTGTGATATTTGTTATTTGCAATGCAGCATCAGCTATCATTTTAGTCATCACCACTCTTCTGTAATGAGGGAGCAGTTTACTGACAGTAAATGAACTGTGTTACATATATCTAAGTCTTCTATACTGTTTACTATGGTATAGAAAGCAAAAAAAAAAAGAAAAAAAAGTATGTTAAGTATTGGGCTTTTATAATTTCCATCATTTTAAACCTCCCCAAGGTCACTGAAAGTCAAACCAGTGGCAGTGGTTGGGTTGAACCCCTCAACCACAGCCTTGTTGCCAGGCTCAGTGTGTCCTGTCACTGCAGGAATTCCCCTGCTCTCCTCTACAGCCTCTTTCTTACAGGAGCTCCTTTGTCCTGCTAGGATCCCCTGGGCCTTGGAGACCACCTGTCAGACACATTCCTGGGTTTATTTATATTCCTGTCTCACAGTTTGGAGGTGGGGACGTGACAGGAGTCAGAAACCGAGGTGTTGGGCACAGCATGGCACTGCCAGCACTCCTGGCTCTGCTTTTGGTTTGCTGTTTAACAAGGGCCAGCACATATAACCTCTTTGAGTGAGTCCCAGCCCTCCTAGACCCCCCCAGCAAGAGGCCAGATATCCTTAGCAGGGTCAGACTTGCACCCTCTGTGTTGGACCATCTGTGAAATGGACCCTTACTACTTAGTTTCTAAAATTTCTTGTTCTTCCCTACTAAGTTATGACTTCAAAAAGAAAAGCTTTAGGGAGCTGAAGCTCTAAATCTCAGATTTCATGGAAACTTGGCCAAGTTTATCCTTTAAATCTCCTTAGGAATCCCAGGCTGCGTTTTATTTGACTTTGTTTCCTATTGCCTGCGTCCATCCTTTGAGGAATTTCTGATCCAACTGCATGGGGTTTATGAAAAGAGACATGGAGTAGAGCTCTGGAGGATGAGTGGGCAAAGTTGGTGAAGCTCAGGTGTCTGGAGGGCTCCTACCCCAAGGGATGTGGCTGAGAGAACCAAACACACCATAACGTGTTTAAATGAGTCTTTCCCAAAGGCAACAAGGAACTACAGCACGCCATGGAACAATCCATCATCACCCACTCTGTGCTCAGGGGGGTTCAGGGTGGGAGTCTGCAGGACTTGGCCACTCTGGAGACAAGAACATCCCAGCCCACGTGCTGATGTGCCAGACTGCCCACATCCCACAGCAACAGCTCCCCAGTTTTTAGGAGCAGAGGCTTTGGAACACCAAGTGTGCTGCCTGCCTGCACCTGGGACAGGGTCAGCACAGCAGCTCTGCCTCACACCCAGCAGAGGGGCTGAGCCTCCCTGAGCAGCAGAAGGTCTAAGTGTCCCCATTTTCTCTGTCACTGCCACCACGTCATGTCCCCTCAGACCTTTTCCTAATGCACAGTTTGCTTCTGCTGGCTATAAATCTGAAAGCCTCTGGGACAGATGTTTTTCTGATTGCCTATTTGTGCTGGCAGAGACCTCAGCTGGGTTCTCCAGGGCCTTAACTCATAATTCCCCTGGCTGCCTTTTTCTGCCTCCAGCATTGCATTTTTCTCTCAGTCAGTGAGCATTTCAGAGCATGAATCTGAAAATTTACATATTGCTTTATTACAAAAGTGTTTGTGCTTCTAGTCCTTTCTTCTTGCCATATAATGAAATCACAAAGCAAGAATCTTTCATAATAAAATTTGATGTAGACATGCCTGGAAAATGAAATCAGAAGGAGGCAGTGATGGGAGAAGCTGCCATCCATCAGAGCAGGCAGACTGTTCCCCTTGACAGCAGTCAGACACAGAGGTAGAAAAATTCAGTAATTTAATAACAGCTGCAGTAGAAAACCAGGAAGAAACATTATGATGCTAGTCACTACATATTTAGTATTATGTGTTACCTGCATCTCAGGCTCATGAGTGATGGCTACAGCAAAAAAATTGCACTGAAGTTCCCAAGCTGCAGCTTTTCCTTTCAGGCTGAAGAGTTCTTGTTCTTAGTTTCCCTGTCTGAAACAGTGACCTGATGCCTTCTCTGACACCCCCTACCATGCACACCCCCCAAAAAAATAAAATAATGCAGGGAGAAAGGTTCAACCAGAGGATGACTCACCCTGTTTTATCTCTGGATAGAAATGGATGCTCAAGGGCCTATCATTTTTCCATTGGCTAGAGAGATACTTCAGATTAGAAGCCTGACTTTAAAATAGGTGGTTCAGAGAAAGAAGCTTCCTCCAAACTTCAGCTTTGATGTCAAGTCTTAATTGGATACAATAAATTTATGGAGTTCATGCTTAAATACTTAACACCACACAATCAGTAACATATTTAGGTCCTTGTCACATCATACATTTCATAAAGCAGGAGGTGCCCACCTCTCCCCTGCTCCACCAGGAGCATCAGAAACAGCTCTTTCTCCAGCAGAAGTCTTGGATCAGAATAGAAACCCTGACTTTTTATAAATTTCCGTTCATTAATTCTTGCATAGGATTGTGTACACATTTAGTTTAGGAACAGGGAGATATGCAGTGTAGCAAATTGCTCTAAGTTCCCAAATTTCTCTAGTTCTCTTCAAACACAAAAGCTACAGGAACACTTGACAACTTTCTTCTTTCATTCACAGAAGAGAATGAAAAGCGATTATTAATTTAACCCCCAAGTTCTGGACTTAAACCCTGATTATACTGTTTATTTTGTGTTATATAAGACAGATAAAAACATCCTCATTGAAGTAAATCGGTTATGTTTGCAGGTTCTTGGGTTTTCTTCAAGAACAAAGGATAAAAAAAAAAAAACACTGGTAATTTTATAACAAGCCAAAGCAAACTCTAGTATAAATAACATAAAATTAAAAAAAAGTTGTTTGAAGGCAAACTCTAAGTAGTTTTTAATTCTAATTTAATCAAGTGAAAAACTCTGAATGCACAGCCTACTCAAAGATAGTCCTATTGTTCAGAAAAAGCTTCCAATGGCCTTCATGAATAACCCTACAGACCAGAACTATTAAAAAAAAAAAATCAAAGTATCAAACCAAAAAATATTTCACTGACATGTCATGTGAATTCAAGCAGCTAAAAAGTCATTTTATGGAGAGATAAAATGCTCATAAAACATATCACAGATCCTCAGACAAAAAAAAATGCCAGGAGTTGTAAGTTATGATTACATGTTTTTTCTCTCCAAGGACCTGTTCAATTCTTATTTTTAGACTTCTTTCTTTCTGTGAAAGAGTGAAAAATATGCTGGGAAAGCACTGGGGTTTTGGGAGAGGAAAATAGGGGGGATTTTTGTCATTACCTACAACCCTACTGATGTTTCTTTAATCTCTTAAGTGAGTGTTCCAGAAACTTTAAGTCAGTAAATGTGAAAGACAAAATGCCAGCATGAAAAAAGATGTTCTGACCTGGATCCTTCCAGTCCATGAGGGGCTGCACATCAGTCAATAATTGCTAATATATGTAGCACCAAAATATTTGACCATCTTTTCTGTTTGTCACATGCAGATCTGAACCTCTAAGCTAAGAATGAAAATAATGCCTCACTTCATGCTGCTGCAGCAATTTAAGATTTGTGCCCCCTCAACAAGAAAAAGTAGATTTCAGGAAAAAGAATCCAAAAGCTGTATTTTAAAAATTCCATTACTCCTCATTACTGGGGGAAAAAAATAAAAAGTCACTGTGTTTTCTCTCTGTGAACTCACCACTCACACCAGTTCAGCCACTCCAGAAATAAATCTGACAGACCTGATTTCAGCAGAAGCCAAGTCAAAAAACCCAACTGGATAAATGATAGAGGAAATTTTGCCTAATGGAGGAAGAAAATTTGCATTTTATGGCCGTTTCTGTATATTTGTGATACATTTAATACGCTCTGACCTTCAGAAGTAATAAAATTTGTGTGTTTTCATCTCCTCACAAACTCTTTGGCTTGCTGCAGTTTGCTAAGACCTGCCATCAGTCCAAACTGGGAAGTAATAAACTCATCTGAATTATTTCCCTGAAGCACACTGATTCCTGGCTGACACTGGGAGCAGCCCTGACTAATTACAATTGCTCTATAAAAACAAGACTTACGAAAGGACAACTTTTTGCCAAAGTATTCCCTTAATGGCCTGACAGAAATGCATCATTTTCCTATAACTGCTTGGAGATATCTTCAGGTGAAATCAGGTGAGTTACCACTGGTTTCTCTGTTATAACCTTTGCAATGACAAGGACAAGTATTTCTTTTGCAATTTTGCATCTCAAAATACAGAGCAAAATTGCCACTGCTGTAAATCCAAGAACAGCAACAGGACAAGGCTGAAAAGTGGGGGAAAAAATAGCATTAAAAGGTAGTGTTTTACAATAAACAATATTTTAATTTTATTTGTAACTTCTCAGTCTGGAGTGTTAAACTTTACAGGAGTTATATCTCACTGACTAAATGTAATGGATTAAGAGCATCCATTCCAGCTTTGTGCCAGTTAAGTGTGACATCTAAAAGGAGTTATTTGTCTTAGGAGGACACAGATACACAGATGAATTGGGAATTTCAGATTTTCAGGAAAATCCCAGAGTGGTTTGGGTTGGAAGGAACCTTCAACATGATCCAGTTCCAACCCCCCAACACCTTCCACTAGCCCAGGTTGCTCAGAGCCCATCCAGCCTGGCCTTGGACACTTCCAGGGGTGGGGAAGGGAGGGTGGATTTTAGCCAGTCCCCTGTCAAATCAAGATTTGTGCTGTTATCAGACAGAAAGATGAATCATATAAAGGACTAGATCACAAATAAGGGAGAAACAACACAATCAGCTCACGCTCCCAACACTCAAACAGCCTGGCAAGGGACAAAACATTTCATAATTGCTTCGATAAAAATGTTACATCCCACAAAATACCACAGGTACATGATCTTATCGTGTTCCACCTACTGAAAATATATAAATAAAACACAGTGACACACAAAACCAATATGCTGTACAATAGTGAGAAGCAGCTCAACAAACTTTTTTTTCCTGGGTCCAAAGCGTGTTTTATTCTTGTCTGGAGCACAAAGCCTATAAAACATATGATGCACAATAGCCAAATTTTATGGACACATAAAAAATTCACAGTGTGAGTTTTGAGTGAGTCTGAAGTGTGTGTGGAAGGAGTGACACTGCAAAGACCCTCCTTTGGCAGCTGAGGGGTGAATCCCTCGAAGTTAGAAATGTCTTATTTACATTTTCACTGTCATTAAAAAGGTGCTAGTCTGATCCCACAAAAGTAGAAGGGAAAAAAAAGGAGTTTGGGATGCATCTGTGCTTTGAAGCTTCATGTGAATTGAGCAGAAAATTCCCAAGGTACAGAGATCAGGAAGGAGATGTTCAGCTCCCTAAGAGAAAGTGCTGCTAAATGTTCACTTCTCACTCCTAAGGCCTGAAATCTGCTTTAAACTGCAGCTAGAAAAAGGTTTAATGTTAAGCATATGCCAAGGTTGTTATTTCTTTGAACACAATCTCTCTTTCCAAGTTAATTTTTTGTTCTCACATCAAGAATTTTAAAAAATAAAACGACCTTCTTTAGTAAATTAAAAAATAATAAAAAAGAAAATTAAAAATTCCCAGATTTCAGCTTGCACATACAATGGAAGTCCCAAGAGACTGAAAGTTTCCCCTGTCAGTCCTCTAGAATTTGTTGGAGCTGACACCATGAGATACCAGATCCCACAGATTTTCCACAGAGGATGTAAAAGGCAGTGCCTTTCTGATACAGAGCAGGGGCAGCCAAGAAGTGGATCCCATTTGTCAGAACAAGGCAGAGGTGATGGGTGACCACAACAGACTGTTTGAAGGCACAAATTAATTCCTAAATTTGCTTTAAATATAAGGATTTGTTTTAAATTTCAGTTCACTGCCCTTTCTCTTTAAAAGAGCGAACAGCATTTCTTACAGAAACTTTTTTTCTCCCCCCCCCCAAGAGTCTCTTCACACCCTTGACAGGACTAATTTAGTCAAGGAGATAGCAGAGAGCTTAACCTCTCTGTAAAGGCAGAAATATCCTCCTTATTCAAAGCACTGATATTCCCCTCTTTCGTTTATCCAAAAAAAATGACATATCTTCCAGGCAATTAACATCATACCCAGCACCAAAGAAAACAAAAACAAGAAAGGGAGAAATTACACCATGAGCAAAACATGTTTCCAATATATTTGAATTAGAGGGAGAAATAAGAGTTAAGAGGGAGAAATAAGAGTTAAGAGGGAGAAATAAGAGTTAAGAGGGAGAAATAAGAGTTAAGAGGGAGAAATAAGAGTTAAGAGGGAGAAATAAGAGTTAAGAGGGAGAAATAAGAGTTAAGAGGGAGAAATAAGAGTTAAGAGATAATTAAGCAAAACCAGTAACTGGTCTGGTACTGAGGAGGCTTCTTATGTCCCAGGGCTCAATATCCACAAAGACTTGTCTCATGAACCCCCTGAGCATCAGTGTGAATAACATTTCCTGCAAATTTCTCAAATCACACAAAAATTTCAAAGATTTGGAGACATGCACCAAAACTTAAATCAAAGTTTAAGCCACTGTACCCTCAGTTTGGAAATTATTATGCCCCTTAACAGTCTGTATGACACCTTTTGCACCAATGAAATAAATGCCCGTGTGTCTGGGCCACGTGGATAAGGAGTAACACAATATATAAGGGGGGGGAAAAATCTGATAATAAATGATAATAATAAATTTAAAAAGCTCTGAAGCTCATTGTTCTGACAAGCCATCTTTCTCTTTTACCCTGGTGGGAGTTCTCTTTGGTTTCTGACCCCACACTGCCGTTTTTAGAGCTGTGAGCAGACACACTATAACCTGCCAGCTTCACTCAGCTGACAGCAATTGGTGCTCCATGTGAGGATACTCTGTGTCTTGAGCAGGAAAATGCACCAACAGACAAGTTTCCCCCTGCCCACACATTATGTTAAAATACTTTTAAAGCCATGGCAGGAATAAATTGCAAAATTGTGCAATTGTGACTGCTGACACTGCTTGTTCCCTCAGAGCTTCAGTGGGCAATCATGAGAAGCACATCTTTTCTCCCCCTTTCTGAAGCTGATAGGTTTCTGAGTGCATAAAAACATGAAATGTATAGAACACCGTGCAATAGGTAATTCTGTGGCAAGTGTTCCATCATACAGAATTAAACTTCAGCCCAGCTCAGTACTTACTCATTCAGTGTTCTCATAAAATGCTGATTTTCCCTTACAAGCCATCAACACTGCATGAGGGCAAGACCCAGAGACAGGAGTACACAGTAAATAAAATAGTCATAGGAGAAAATAGGAACTAGATACAGGCAAAATAAAAAACAAAATGAGCAAGAAAATTCATGGTGTTGGGTGTAACTAAAGGCTTTTTTCACAAAGAGGGTGAGAGAAATGTTTCCTCAGCTGGAAGACCTAGAGAGGAAAGGTTCTGTCATTTTGGAATTGTTTTTACTAGATTCTGATTAATTGTGTAATAACAGATTCTATGCAATATGTAAAGAAATCTTCTCAAGGGTCAGGTGTAACCTCTCTGGAAATCCCAGGTGTCATTTAATAGAGAATCAATAACTTGATTTTTAAAGGCACATTTAACTTCCACAGAATCATCAGGGTTGGAAGAGACCATCAGGAACACCTGGTCCAACCACCAACCCAGTACCACCATAATAACCCCTAAACCAGGTCCCAAAGTGCCACATCCAGATGCCTCTTGGACATTTTCTGAGACTCCACCACAACTTATTCCAATGCCTGACCACTGTTCTAACGAAAAAATAAATTCTAATATCTAACCTGAACCTTCTGTGGGGCATCCTAAGGCCATTTCCTCTCATCTTTTCACTTGGACATGGCAGAAGAGACCAACCCCCACCTCACTACAATGTCTTTTCAGGTAGTTGTAGAAATCAATGAGGTCCCTCTGAGCCTCCTCTTCTCCAAACTCCTTCAGCTCCTTCAGCCACTCCTTAGAAGTCATGTTTTCTAAATCCTTCACCAGCTTCATTGCCCTTCTCTGGACAAGCTCCTATATGTCTTCAAATAAGTCTATAAGCTTTTGCCCTAAGTCTTCAAAATGCCATTCCCCCTATAAGCAAGCATCCTCCTCCAAAAAAATAGCAAACATCTCTCTAAAACCATAATAAATAAACCAACCAAATCACACACCAAAGAAATTAAAGCAGTCAAAAAAAAAAAAAACAAAAAAAAAAACAAAAACACAAACCAAACACAAAAAGCAAACACCTTTAACCAGCATCCCCCCCAAAACCATTAAACACCTTTAACACATTGTGCAGGAAGCTGAGATCCTTGAGTCATGATTCTTAAGGATTTGAATTTAGGACTTTTCTCTACAGTGATTGATCCCATGGCCAGAGCACCACTGAATCATCAGCTGTACAGACACAGGCTCACAGTTGCATTTCTGGTTAGTCAGGGAGCACAGTCTGAATTTCATGCTACTTTCTGCTGAATTGATGGCCCCTGACAAAGCTTCAGGCACTGCATAAAACCTCACCGCTACAAAGTTAATCCATAAACATTCCTTTAAACAAAACTTGAGCCTTCTGAGCAAGTTCTCTCTGATCAGAGCTTTGTGTCGTGCAGTCACAGCATTTCTGATCCTCCATCAGGGACTGAAAAGCCAAATTTATCCTATCATCAGACCACAGCTCAGCCTGCTGCTCAGCCTTCCCACCACACAGTTGCCTGAAGTCTGGCTGCTGAAGAAAACACGGTTTGAATTCCAGTTTTTACCTCTTTGATCCCTGTTTTGCCCAGAAATCAATTTTCAGTGCTAAAACCCATCTCACAGATGTGAGCTGCTTAAATAATGCAGCAGATAAATCTGTAACCATTTGCAGATCTTTTGTTTTATTTTTTCCCCCCATGACCAAGCCCATGTAATTTTAAAATAGGCACTGAAAGGAATAGTGATTGCCTTGTTTCAGGAGTTTCTCATACATCTGAATTTTCCAGAGCTCTGATGGATTAGAGCAGGTGCCGAGAGGAGGTTGAATAGTTTTATTCCTATAATCCACACTCATTCTTTTATCAAAAGTGTGTTGGCAGTACCTCCCTGGTACATTATCTGCCCTCTACATTAATATTGCAAAGAAATCATTTCTCCGAGGTCTAAACTTTTTGTTATTACAATTTTTGCTTTATTTTACTTAGAGAAAAAATTATAAACATTTACCCTGTCGGGATTATTTCATGAAACACTGGCACAGGTTGCCCAGAGAGGTGGTGGATGCCCCATCCCTGGAAGCACTCAGGGTCAGGTCAGATGGACTCTGAGCAATCTCATCAAGTTAAAGATGAGTGGAGGTTGGTCTAGGTGGCCTTTAAAAGGTCCCTTTCAACCCAAACTGTTCTATCATTCTAATTGACTGAACTGCAGAGACTCCCAGTACCACTGGTCATCACACCTGTGCAATCTCACAGCTTTGAATGTTCTCATCCCTTCCCAACCCTGTTGAACCAAAACTGGTTCTTCTCTGAGCCCAGGCATGACTCTGCAGATCCCAGGAGGCACTGCCCAGGCTCCTTTCAATCAATTCATGCCCAGCTGCTTCTGTTTCTGTATGAATTATGTACTCAGTTGTGTTCCACACTGACAAAGGTATTCCAGTGGCAACCATGACTTTTTTCAGTGCCCAAGCCAATGCAATCAGATTGGAAGAGCACAGTTCATCAGCAAAGCCCAACAACAGCAGGTAGGACTAATTAATTACCACAAACACATTTTCTCTTTGTCCCTCTGCTCAATTCTCTCATACAGCTTCAACACCCATGCACAGCCCTGACAACTTCCCAATTCTCATGACACAATAGCTGCCCTTCACTGAGCAGGAACACTCCAGTGCTCACCACAACATTCCTCTGACACTGGGGTCAAAAGTTGGATAAATTGAGTGACCTGAAGCCCCATTTCACTGGGAAGGAAGTGAATAATAAGACTGAATGGGTGAAAAAATTAAAAACACACCAGATGCCTCTGAAGCACATCTCCAAAAGCACCTCACAGAACCTGCAGAATCCCCTTCCTTCCTCAACAAGCCATTGAACTCCAGCATAAATTTTCTACACCTATAAGTGTCTTATTAAGAATATATTGCTAATATTAGTGCTCAGAACCAGTCTATGGCACAAACTCCACCCATGTTAAACACACAGATGAGCCCTTTGCAGCTGGATTGCACTTTAGCTGTGTTTAAAATCAGTTAGAAGTGGGTATTTGCAGGTTTCAAAGTTATATTGCCAAGTTAACAAACTGTGGAACGCTGCCTGCTGGATTTTTTTCTCGGCAAGAGAAGGACAAAAGAAGGATGAGAAAAATGCTGTGAACAAAGCTGTGCTACAGTGGCCACTGGAGATCAGAAACACAGATGTTTGGGGGGGATTCCCTTCTCTTTTGCAGGTGCTTCTGGGTCAGGGTCCTGAATTACAGCTCTTTCTTTGCTCTCAGATGAGAGCAGCATTCCAGAGTTATTTATTTAAAGCCTTTCTCATTGGTTTGTGTTGTTCAGGACCCAAGCTGTACAATCCAATGCTGTCTTGCCAGACCTGCATTGAAAATGAACCTTTGGAAGAACCATATTGCCAACTAAGCACCTGTACAGACAAAGGAAGCTTGGACTCATTTCAGGAAAATTGTACATAAATGCCATGGAGATTGGAGTAATATGTTTCTTTTTGCACGTGTACTTTATTTTTGCAACAAGACTCTACAGGGCAGAACAAATGTGTCGTGCACCAAAGCCAGCTCAAAAACTGTCAGCAATTAGTTTTCTTCAATAGACACTCTGCTTTTTCTGTGACAATAAAACCCTGTGACTATTATCCCTCCTAGCAGATTGCAGAGCATCTCATCTGTAAATTCCCCAGAGCGTCAGTGTGTGTCCCTGGGCACGGTATTGCAATTGTAATGTGGAATGTTCTGAATGCCTAAGTCTACCTTCAACTATCTGGACTCCTCCTTCATTAAATTTGGGTTTAGTGTTTGTACAGTCTCCTGGTGCTTAATTTCGGAGATAGATTTGTCCCATGTTCAGAAGCCTGTCATTCTTCAATTTAATGACAGCTTGAAAGATTAGAGACAGAGCAACACATAATTATATCCAGTATATTAATATATAAAAAAACCATGTTTATCTAAAAACCCAAACACACAACCCACATAAAAACAAGAGTTTAGATTTTTGATCACTTTATTCAGTGTAGAGGGGGGAGATGATACCGTTTTACCCATATTAATAAGGAGCTCCAAATCCTTATTAATGGATTAATTAATCCTTCAAAGGCCTGAGCACAAAGCAAGGTCCAGAGAAGAGCAAAACTGCCCCACCATCATCCCTTATCACACATGGGCTGTAGCTACAGAAGACACAGAACCCTTGAGGAGACTGAACCAGCTATTCCCATTTCCAGCAGCATGAAGAGATCAAAGGTGCACAGGCCTTGAAACCCATCTAACTTATTAAACATGTGAGTTTAATGATGCAACTCAAATAAGGCAGGAAGGCAGAGGGTGTTAATTGTCCCACAGCTCTGTAGGATTGGGGTTGGAGCAGTTTATAAACCAGGAACACGTAAGAGGGGAGGCAGGGAGGTTTCTTATTATTGTATGATGATTTTATTCTTCTTTAACAGAAGCTTGAATCACATTTAATCAGAGAAAGGGTGATGCACATAATTACACCACAGCCTGGATGTGCCATTAAGGGCTAGGTTTTTTTTTTCCCCTTTTAATTTCAGTCAGTGATTTCAAGCATTAATAACCTTCCTAATTTTTTTCCAGCTAATGTGAGCACAGATGCTAATCTTGCTTATATAAGCAGCTCCTCACATCACTGTTTTCCAGGGACCAAACCAGGTTCAGCAAATTCATCAGACTCTGTACTGGGATTGATCAGTCTGTCTGTAAATCAGACTGATCACTTCAAACTCCAGAGCTTCTACTTCCAAACCTTGCCTGAACCAGTGTCCAAACTGGTACCCAAACTGCTTTGGGCAGTTGGCACTCTCACAGAGGATGCTCTTCCTCTGAAGAGGTTTTTTTCTAATCCTCCAAAAAGGTATTCACCAATAGCAATTCCATCCTAAAGCACAATTAATTTGGGACAATTGATTATCAGTCAGTTGCCATAAAACCTAAAATGACCTGCACTAGATCAGTAAAGTTGCCTTCACAGAAGTACATCACTGTGCACTCTCCACAGAATTTAGGTCATGTATTCTGCCATTAAATTTTAATTTCCTTTTAATGAAAACCAACTTGCTGATTACAGCAAACACCCCAAGACTAGTCCCTTATTAAATTCTTTTCATAATGATATAACTTGAGGAAAAAAAATAGAGTTTTATTATGAACTGCCCCATATTGTTCTCTGGGAAAACACAAGAAGTGAGAAAACATGATTAAAAATATGTCAAGAACATTAAAAAAAGAAAAAAAAAAGAAAGAATCATTTAGGAGTGAGTGAGAATTAAAACAATCTACTAATTCTGCAATTTATCTTGCAGTGTCTCTCTTCAGGAGAAAGAACATCTGTAAGCAAAAATAATTAAATCTGCTCATTAGTATAAGAGAACCACAGTGAAATATGTGGATACACTGCTAGCAGAATTCCAGGCCTGAATTCCCCCTAAAACCACAAACCCATTACCTTACAGAGGCAAAACAGCCATTTGGGTGAGAAGAAGGATGCTTAGAGACTATTGTTTGTTTTTCCAGATTGAATTAAATAAACCAAAGTAGACTCTCCCAACCTTTTATTGGGTTGCCTGGAGAAATATTTCAAAGCTGACATATTTCTGCCTTCAAATCTAATTTATAGTTTGGGCTTACACAGACATTTGGTTTATTTAGAGGGTTTTTTAATGGGCCTTGTTGAGGAAATACACCAAGATCTAAATACTAGCTAAGCTAGTTTTATTTCAACATTATGAAATATGCCTAAATACACAGTGATTCTATATATCACATGAGGTGTCTGGGAAAGAAAAAAAATATAAATATATCACTCACTATTCAAATTTTTCTACACAACCAGAACAACCTAAAGAACATTCCTAAAAGCCACAATCTTGGGGAGTGATGAATCAGAGGCAAGATTTCCAAAGACTCCAGAAGTAACAAGATTAAACCTCTGTGTCAATTCTGTCTTACCAAGGAGAAGCTCCAGAGTTAAAACTTGTAACAGCAAAACCTCCCACACCAGGAAGAAAATGGAGTTTATTCTTTTAGAGCTGTCTCTTTACAACAGTTTTTTTTTCCAAAACAAAGGAGGTGAATTTTATAACAGTGGCAAAAATATATCCTATTAAAATTAAAAAGCACATACAACATGAAAGATATGAAATTAGAGTGGATGCCACTGCCCTAACTTTACTGGCCTATGATCAGTGTAAGTAAGTCTTTGCAGTGTGGAATTGCCTGTTGGAGCTTAGATAATCCATCAGCTACTTCACATAAGCAGCAATATAAACAGACCTGATGCCAAAAACACCTGCAAAGTTAAAAGAAATACCAGATCTGTGAGCTGGAGAACACCCTTTTTCCTAATTGCAGTCAAAATGTTTCATGGAAGGGAATATAGTTTGAAGAATTTAGAAAGAAGTACTTAAAGTGGCAAAAAATGAAGACTATGGGTCAAGGAACCACAGCAGAAAGCTGTAGATGGATCCCTTTTGATTGACCTTAAGCACTGAGCCAAACTAGTGCTTGTAAAAATAATCTTAGGGGGAAAATGGTGTGAAGATGGAGTTTTACAAAAAAGCTTTGGCATTGTGGTATTACTGGCAGCAGAGTTTCTGCAAACCTGAATCAGCAACAAGGCCCTACACAGGCATATTCAAAAACAGCCCTAGGGAAACAAAATTTACACTTAGATTCACTCTAACCAAATAGACACCCAGTCCATCAAATGATAAAAGTGCCATCTTTATATTCATATAAAAAAAGTGGGGAAAAAATATTAAAGCTTACCACTGTTTTCAGGCATTCTGTGACTTTTCAAAACTTGATTTTAGGGCAGCTTCAGCTAATATTCTTTTTGGCCCTGGAGGTTTTCCTCAGGACTTTGTGTAGTTCACTGCTCAAAGTCTACAAATGTCTCCAGTAACTCACTGGGAAAGCAGCTCCCCACATCCCACAGAGCTTTTGCAAAGACATTTCTAGTGCCTGTCAAACCCAAACTGTTCCCTACACTACTGCTGTGTGACTATACTGCGGTGTGATTATACCTGTAGGAAGTAAAATATCTTAAAATAATCTTTCATTGACCACCAGGAGATGAAACCTCTGTTAAAGGCTTCTGTTTAAATGCTGATATTTGCATGATAATAAATACAGCAGTTAAATTCTTGCTTTCCCTTTACACAAATTATAACAGGACAAGTAACAGTAATTATGTTCTTTTGAGTGCTGGGAGCCCTAATGGGTGTTTGCAAAGCTCTAGCAGAGCTTCAGATGAAAGGTCTCACTGTAAGGCAAAGTGCTGGTGATGAGAAGCCAGGAGGAGATGTGCTGGAGAGCAGCCCCGGGGTGTGTGATGGGCCCCCAGGGAGACCATCAGAGAGGCTCACAATTAGAGATTCATCACCCTTCCCTCTCGTGCCACTTCTCTGCTTTAATGTAATGCATAAGGAAGACTAAGGAAAGGACAGAAAACAGGGAACTGTTGTGACAAACGTTTCCTTTCAAGCCCTGTCAACCCCAGGGAAGCAGGTAATATTTCTCCCAGGCTGTGGGACTTGCTGAACATCCAGCACTCAAACTGCCAGCGTGTGACTCAGGTGGAAAGGCACAGCAGCTGGGGAGAGAAACCAGAGCAGGTGGAACCCATCAGCCCATGCCAGGAACCCACCAAAGGCAACCTGTGCCCTCCTGCACAGCACAGGGGGAGAGCTGTGAGTGCCCAAACACCTCACCCAGAGGGGGGAACTCGGGTCTGTGCCCTAAGGGCAGCACAGGATGAATTAACAGAACCAATGGCAGGAAAGGAAAGGGGTAAGAGGGCTGAGGTAGTGATCATGTGTTTACTACAAAAAACAGCAGAAGTCTTTTGCAGAGAAACTCCCTCCCTAATTCCTACCTTAGCTATAACACCAGCCAGCACATCAGTGGCAGGGCTGAACTGGGAACCAGTCACTCTGCCTGGTTTAGAGAAAGAGGTTTTTTTTACTTCAATTTCTAGTTAGTTTATTACTTCTCAAAAACCTTCACGAAGGGCAGCAAATGTTGAGCCTGCCTTTTCTAAACCAGCTCAGCTCACAGAGTGAGAGGAAAGCAAAGGTGGATAAAATGGCAAAAAAACTAAAGAGATCTAAACATGCACTTTAACTACAGCCCCAGCCCTGCCTGTCCCTGCCAGGACAGAGCTCGACAGAAGGAGCCTGGCAGCAACCCAGTGCTGGTACCTGGAGAATTGTTCCCTCTTCCCTGAGACAGTAGTAAATTCAACTGTAAAATATTACCAAACAATTTACTGTGCAGAGCCCAAAGCCCAACTCCAACCATCCAGCCTGGTCCCTGCACCAGCCAGGAGCCCACCCTGCACACATCCTGCCCCAAGGGCTGCTCAGCAGCCTAACAAATGCAGTGACCACCCAACAATGACCATGACAGCAAATTCCTCACCAACCTCCACATAACACTTCAGAATTAATTTTTTTTCCAAAAATTGAAAATACTAACAGGTAAGATCAGCACTAACCTCTTTAGAGCCAAGCCATTCAGACCTCCCTGCTCCTTCCAGGCACCCAGCTCCCTCTCTGTTTGCCTAAAAGGTTTCTAAATCAGCTGCTGGGAGTTAGGGATAATTACTGATTACTTGCTTTCACCTGGCCAGCAAGTCTGGCACACAAACTAAGCACCAGAGTGCCAAATTGGAGTGGGGAATGGCTTCTGTCTCAGAGATTGCACGTTTTTTGTATTACTGTGATTTAGTTTTGGGATTAAAAGCTCCTCTTACGTCAGATGCCTCATCTCTTATGGTTCTATATGTTTGAATTAATTTTATTAAAGTTACTCCATCATTTTCTCTCAGAAACACTGGCTTTTAGAGTGGGAAATAAACTAAACTCTGCTGCCACAAAGTGCAGGGTGACTGCACTGCACTGAGGCAGCAGGACCAACAACATCACAAAATTCTGATGCTCTTCTCTATTTTGACCAATAAATAGGAGGAACTATGCTTGCAGTAACGAGTGTTCACAAAGCTGTTGCTAACACACATCATTGCCTCCCAAAGCACCCATTTCCTAAACCAGAAGAGGAAGAATGGCATCATTACTGGCGAAGCAAGTCTCAAAATAAGTACTGTATTTGGCGTGGCAGACACTCTGCTCCTTTAATTTGGTTTTGACATCCACACAAACGAGTCTGTTTAAAAACGAAGGAGGGATAAAATGCCACGGTGCTTTCCTGAATCCAAACTTACAACAAAGGTAGTATTTAGGTTTCAGTTTCTTTTGTCACACTATCAGCTCTGAGCCTTTCCAGGAGTCAATCACTGGGATTTGAAATCATTAGAAACAATTTCACTGCGAGCCTCGAGCTCCAAGGTGCAAGTGAGGGCAGGGTCTGTCCTGAAGCAAATGGCATTTGGGTGAAAATGTTCAGAGTTACAAGGTTCATTATAACTTCTTAAGCACTTCTATAGTTATGGAAAAAAAAATAAAAAAGCTGAAATCTTACAGTAGGCTTATTATTCATGGAATCAAAGTGGATCCCATTTTCTTCTTGGAAGAGAAAATTACTTTTTTGAGCTGAACTCGGCACCAAAGAGCTTTATAAATTTTGCCTTGCTCAGCAAGTTTGTCCAACAGCAAAATTAAAAAAATTAAAACCACGCTGAGATATTTTCAAAAAATGGGTTTTTTCTCTACAAAATTCATTAGCATAGCAGGTTAAAAAAAAAAATAAAAGAAAAAAGAAAGAAACAAACAAGCAAACCCAAAAAACCACCTGTCTTCCTGTTAAGAAAGTTTGTAAGAATTTTTTTTACACACTTGAGTTTGAAAGCCACACTTACAAGATTGTCACTGTTTGCATATATGTGAGAAAGGAACCCAAGGGCTTTTTCTGAAATTTATATTTAAACAACGAATTTTTTTTCTTGTTACCAAAAAGAAAATTCATGTGCCATTTATGTACGGTTTTGGTTTCAGCCCAAAGTACATTTGACCAAATAAATCTGATTAGATATTTGAAACACAGGCATTTCCCTGATATACCTGGGTAAAATGATGATACTTTCAGACAGGAGTATGTTGAGTGGCTATGGCACAGTGCCTGTCAAAATCCAAGTTAGTTACTATTAAAGATAAGTTTCCCAACCTGTTTTAGAAGCTTCTATTTGTCATTCAGACAATTTTGCTTTCAGTATTGGACAAAATATCAACGAATGCAAGGTGCAAACAACAACTGTGTGCAGTGCTGTCATGAATACAAAAAGGCAAACCAAGTAAATGGAGTGTAAAAACATTCCTAAAAGTGTTTCACATCTGATATTGCATTTAAACAAATAGAGGATGCTGTGGAAAGCACAGCTTACTCTGCACTTGCATGCTGATGGTTACATCAAAAGCATTTTTTTTCCTGAATAGATTATGTTTTGTCTATTTTAAGCAAGCAGTTCCATTTCTGTTAGATATTTTTAAGTGATTACCTTAGAAGACCATCTAACTCACTCCAACTTTTGCCTTGATTGCATAAATCAGCAGTGTCATTTTAATTTAAGTGGAAAAGATTCTGACTTGTGACAAACGGGGCAAAATTTCTGACAGCCGAACCATCTAAAACACAGCCTTAAAAGCTACATATTATTCAGCCTGTCATTTCTGTTTACTTCAGTGGGGAAAGCTCTTTTTTGCTCTTTAATCCCATTAGCCCAGCTGGAATAGCAATCTGGAGACTGCACCATGTGGAACCAGCCAGAGCTAAAGGAGCAGCTCCTGGTGATGCTCAGCTGTGCAACCCCTCGCACGTGCTGGAGTTCAGTCTGAGAAATGCTCATCTCTAATTCCTGAAAGCACAAGTGGTCCCCACTGGCCTGTCCCTCACCTACAAACTCTGTTCTCAGGACTGGTAGCTGACATAAAAACCCTTTCCCGGGATGTGCTGGTCACCAGCACCAGCAGGAGTGCCCTGAATGGTCCCCTGGGTCAGGAGGGGACCGGGAGCAGAGGGGAGTGCAGGTCTGGGGGAGGAAGGTCCATGCAGGGGCTGAGGGCTCTGTGCTCTACATGGTGTTAGAGAAGCTGGGATGGTACCTGAGCAACACCTTGGAATGGTTTGTGTTGGAAGGGAATGGATCATCCCATCCCACCCTTCTGCCCTGGGCAGGGACACCTTCCACTAGCCCAGGTTGTTCCAAGCCCTGTCCAACCTGACCTTGGACACTTCCAGAGAAGGAGCAGCCACAGCTTCTCTGGGCAACCTGTGCCAGGGCCTCCCCACCCTCCCAGGGAAGGATTTCTTCCCAATATCCCACCTAACCCTGCCCTGTGGCAGTGGGAAGCCATTCCCTGTGTCCTGTCCCTCCATTCCTTGTCCAAAGTCCCTCTCCAGCTCTCCTGGAGCCCCTTTAGGCACTGGAAGGGTCTCTACAGTCTTCCTGGAGCCTTCTCCCGGTGAACACCCCCAGCCCCCTCAGCCTCTGTTCACAGCAGAGGTGCTTCAGCCCTCAGAGCATCTTTGTGGCCCTGTTTTATCATTTTTCAAGATGTTTTAAAGAACAACATGTTTTTTGTTCTTTCTCCACAGGCTTCCAAAATTTTCAAGTGAGGTATAAAATCAATCCTCGCTGTTTTTCAAAATAATTTCGCTTTCTGTTGTTTATTTTTTACCCTCTAAGCTATAAATGAGGACAAAACTCCCAAGTTGGTGCTGAAAAAGAAGCAAAGCAGCCTAGATAACAAAATTAAGTAAGTTAGGAGATTTGGCTGATGTGCCTTTAAATTAGCCTTGATAGAGTAAGGAAAAAGTTGGACAAGATGTTAATTTGAAATAGTTTTGATCTGTGTGATTACACATTCCTGACAGGAAAGAGGATTGGTACAGAACTAATAAAAAGGAAAAATACTAAGCCCAGAGTGGGGGAGCAAACAAGGGTAAAAATGGTTTTAATGCACTGAGATCTATCATGCAGAGTTGAAAAGTCAGACTGTGAAAAGCCAATTAGTGCACCAAATATGAAAAGCACACGAATTAAATATAAAAAACATCATCAAAGGGAGCTGAAATATGGATGTTCCCAGCATGCAGACATAAAGACATTTCAGATGAGTATATAAGAAAATGTTTTTAAAAAGAAATGAAAGGCAGTGGGAATTCAGTAAAAACAAGCCTGTAATGGGCAAATGATAGACTGTGAAATGAAAGTATAAAAGCCAAATCTTTATATAGTGTCTAACACCAACAAGACACTTTAAGGTTGAGTTTATGAGGTTCTGTGCCATAAACATCAAAACTTACAAAGCTGTTTTGTTACTTGATGCATGTTTTTATTTAATCTCTTCTGTTCTGGGAGTGATAATGAGCAAAAAGATGGATTGTATAATACCCATGTTACAAGAACCAAAAATAAGAAGCAATATCAGCACTGATGTTTTAAATGATTAAAAAATATTTTGAAATTAGTATCTCCTATTAAGCAACTTGGGTGCCCCTTGCAGTCTGAACACATTAAAAACTGGTTTAATATAAATATTGAATTTATAAGTGATTTTTTTGCATTTGGAGTGGTCACCTGCTGGCTTTTATTCAAAGGAGATCAAACAGGGAGGGTTTTTTTGCTGGTCATCTTCCATTTGGGTAAAGGAAAGTATTAGGCAGTATAGGATGCCAACAAAATATTTGACAATTGCAAACAAAAGTTGTTTGAGTTTCTAGCAAGTGCTGACGAAAATGGAGACTGAATTGCACAACCGTATAAAAAGCCTGATTAAGCAACAAGGGCATCCCTTAGACAAAAGCTTCTTAAAATCTTTAGCAAAATGGATTAATAAAAATAGATAAACTGTCCCAGAAAACCTAAATTATGAAGACTGGGACAAAATAGGAGCTTCTTTATGGAGAGCTATTTCCAAGGGAGACAAAGAAGCAACTAAAGCGGTAATCACATGGAGACCAGTCGTTAACATTTTGAAACAACTGGAGCAGAAAAAAACTAAATAAGATATCAACAGAAAAGGAAGGGAGTTGCGGTCGAAGCATGGTAATGGCATCGGGAAAAGATCAAGACCAAAAGCTTGAGGAATTAATTGCTGCGTCATTTCAATTAGAGTCTCAAAACGGTGACAAAATCCTGCCAGCTCAAAAATAGCACGTGAGGCCCATTCCAAGATGGCGCCAGCTTTAACTTACAAACCAGCGACAAGTCCACACCCTTCCAAAATGTTGGTTATCGTCATCATGTTCAAAATGGCGACAGTTACTGACCTCCACAAAATGGCCGCTCGTGCTGTCATTCATCCTGAGGTGACGCCCTTAGAGACACACGGAACGACGTCAGCCACGTGGTACAACAAAGTGGCTGCTCCCACACACAACAAAATGGCTGCATCCCTGCACAACAAAATGGCTGCGCCCATGACCAATATGGCAGCTTCCTTACATCCGCCTCCAGTCTGCCGGAAGTAAACAAGCCCCAAGATGGCAGCGCCCATGACCAATATGGCGGCTTCCTTACATCCGCTTCCGGTCCGCCGGAAGTAAACAAGCCCCAAGATGGCAGCGCAGAGCCACTCCATATAAAATGAGAAAATGCAGGGGCAAAATATTTACATTGAGGTTTTTTTTGTTGCATTGATAAATTTTACGTTTCAGTGGTTCAAGAAGGTTTTTACGTGGTGTATGTTTTGAATAGCTTAAAGGTGCAATTCAGTATCAGCATCAAACCAAGATAAAAACTGTAACTACTTGAAAAGTGAGCGTTATATTAGGGTGTGAATACTGTCTCGTTTTTTTAAACATTGGGAAAAATCTTGAAGACAAAGTCACACAGAAGTTATTTGACACAAATACTTTATATTTCTGGAGGTAGTCAGCACCTCAAACTAGTGTCAAGTCAACACCCAGGATTCTTGTTGAGCTTGAGTTAATATTTTAGTTCAGTCATAAGCCAAAGTGCTCTGCAGTGTACGTGGAAAGTGTGGTATGTCTGCTCTTCAGATGAAGATTTTTTTTCTCTCTAATAATACATTTTCTACAGCTGGAGACCATCTTTATTCAGAGTACAGTAAATACTGAATTGCTACAAAACCTGATCTTTGGGATGTTTTATTTTTGAATGCTTAATCTTTGTGGGTGTAACTGCAACCAGGAAGGTTCTGCTCAAGCTTCTAGATTCAGACTGACCTACATGGCTAAAATCTACTACGCCTATTACTTTAATTGACAATTTTGTAATTTATTTTCTAGCACTTGTGAGCTGAAAATAAAAATTTTTGGAAGCAAAAACTATCCTTAAAATTCCAACTTGAACTCTATAAAAGCAGAAACAGCTTTAGCACTGCCTGCAATTTTAAGACCAATTATGCAACTAACTTGAACCAAGTATAGAAACAACCTCTCCCAAAATTCTGCTGTTAAAGCTACCAGGACCACTGGAGACAGAATAGTAGCCACAACAAGAAATCTGCCAGCAGCTATAAGGCAACAGTTATAAAATACAACAGCAAGACTCTTCGCATTACTAAGAACGATTAAGTCACAACCATGGTAGAGAAAAAAAATATTATTTGGTGTCACAGATATTTCAGAAGAGCTGAAACAACCCCAGTTCCCTGAGCCAGCAGTCACACAGCATTCAGCAGCAACTGCAATGGCTGGTTACAGATATAATGATGTCCAAAATGACCTCTTTTTGCAGCCTTTAACTGAAACCATACCCCACTTTAAATTAACATTCAGTAACTGAAAGGTCCCATGAAGACTCCAGCACTGGGAACAAAACTCAGCTGGCATGTGATATATAAATGTTTTAAAAAAAAAAAAAAACAAACCCAAAAAAACCCCACAACAAACAACTTCACCCAGATATTTTGCTTTCACAGACAATCTCCCTCCTCTGTCCTTGTCCAGAAGGATACCATGTTATGAGAAATAAAAACATGGGTTTTTATATACATAGGCGTATCGTGAAGTTGTAAGATATCCAAGTTCCAAAAAATCTGAACTTGAGTATCAGGGTCTTTTTCAGACAGATCAGGGAAATGCAAAAGTTCCTAAAAATTAAAATCTTTTGGGGTCATTTTGTACACAGGGTTTTTTTTCTCTTTGAGCTAAGAACAAAAGAAGATCCATCAGCTTTGACAGGGGACACCTTGCAGCCAATCCAGATAAAGGGAAAGCCCCTTTTCAGAGAAAAGAAACCTTTTTAGGCAAAAATGAATATATTAAACTTATCTGAAAAAGGATGAGATTTTGTGAAACTATACAATGTATAAGGTGCAAGCCCAAGGGGTCTTTTTCCACAGAAACTCAGCGTGAGAAAGACCCAACTCGTTGAATAAATTCTTCCTTGTTTCTTTGTTTCCTGAGTTTATGCTGTCTTTCTAAGCATAAAAGAGGCATTTTTCTCTCAATGTCTAACCTGGAGCTGACCTGAAACAGGTGAGCAGAGCTGTGCCCACAGTCCCAGCTGACACAGGGCCAGTTTCAATGGAGTTCTCCATTTTACACAAGCATTTCTCCTGGTTGGCACCTACAGATTTTTCAGGAGTCACTCCAGGGTAGCATGAGCTGTCTCCAGATCACTGAGCCCACGGACCATGCTGGGCCCAGCACCTCCCTGGGGGCAGAGATCCCATTAACCCACCTTACCCAGAGCAATTCAGCAACCCAGTCTACTGGAAAATGCCCTGCCCATGGCAGGGAGGTGGAATTGGGTGAGTTTTAAGGTCCTTTCCAACCCAAACCATTCTATGACTCTATGAATTAACTGTCTCACTGATCTATCCTCACTCTGACACACCAGAAAGTGTTTTTCCCTCCTGGCTCAACGCTTGAGTCATAAAACATGATGAGATACTTGGCAACTCTTGGGCTGTTGCTTTGCACAACAAACTGTAGGATAAAAACGTGCTGGATATTTTCACTTCCCAGTGAAAGCAGCTCCATGAAGATTCCTCAAACAAGTTAATTCCAGCTTTGAGCTGAAATGGCACAGCTGCAGGTTAATGGAGACCTCAGCAGATAATCAGTGCTGAAAGAAATGAGCCTCCTGCAGCTCAGCCTTCCAGAAAGCTGATGTTCCAAGGTGCAGACAGAGTGAGTTTGGCTGCCTGGGAAATGCCCCTTGTGCTACTCAGCCACCTCTGAAACTTTTAATATTTGATTTCACAGCATTTCAAGTGTTACTTTAGAGCTGTTGATTAAAGACTGTGCCAATATGTCTTTCAATTTATTCAGTGTGTAAAAAGGATATAATTCAAACCTTTCCTATTTTTCTGTCACTGGTTTTTTAACCCACTGAAGCTCAACAATATAACAAGAATACTATTGAAATCTTTGTTAATCTTCTAAAGAATTTATATATATGTGTGTGTGTGTGTGTGTGTGTGTGTGTGTGCTATATACGTATATGAATACACAGAGAACCTCCATGCCTACAAATGTTTTTGGGATGGGAGAAATTTTCTCTCCTCCTGGAAGTCTATTTTCATGACCGAATTTTCAGACAGCATTTTTTTTTTCTGAACTCAGTATTAATCTCACTATATTTTACAGAGCAAATGAAGCCCCTACCAGATGGCTGGCCAAGGCTATTACAGGCTGTCATTACTTTCCACACCCACTTGTCCCTCCAGATTAGGAAATATGACTGAAGAGTTGGTTTTCCTCCTGCACTTTTTCGTGTTGCCCTTGCCAGTGAACAGATGATGCCTCACAGTTATCTTCAGCTCCTCCCTGGGCACTCTGCTGCCATTCCATGAGGTTGCTTCGCTCTCCTTTCTCAGAGAAGGAAAATGGAACTTTTAAAGACATAATCCTGCTCAGAGCAAAATGGAGTGCAGCATTCCACTGCACAAATAAAATCTGGTTGTAACAGAACTCGTAGAAAAATCAGATTTATGTCCACAAAGAGTTGTTTGCCCCAGAACCATTAGTATATCATGTCCACAGCCAACTGGAGACTTCATCTTCCCTGACTTATTCTGCAGAGTATTCATTTACAAAATGGACACACAGGCAGCTGTAACCAGAGTCAGGAATTTCTCATCAACCAAGTGTTGCCTCCTCATTTCTTTTTCCTTCCTTCTCCCCTGCTGCCCTGCAGGACATTGAAGCAGAGCAGCACATGCACTTCCAGCACGGGGAGGAAAGCCCTCAGGTGCCTTGGGAGTGGATGTGACATTCCATTCTCTGCCTGGCAGCTCTCTCAGCTCATGATTTCCCCTCCCAGCCTGAGCAGCACACTGAGCTGCTGGGTAGTTCCAGCCTGGCTGTGCCAAGCTCAGTTAATCAGTGTTAAAGCAGCGTGGATGGTGCTACTCGAAGGCAAACCTGATTTGAGTTTGTCATCAATAACACAGATCGATTTGCAATCAGGTCCCATTTGCCAGCACTGTGCTCCCAGGCAGCCACTGCAGATGTTGCCACGTTCTAACTTGTCTTTGCAGCTGACAGCTCAGGGACTGCCTTCATCTGTCTTTTTTGTGCACAGATTTATACATGAAGCATAATTTAGCCCTTCTTCTTCAAAGTGCTCTGAATGCTGTTTGTTAATTTTAGCACACACAGCGGGGCTGTAAGTCCTGGGAATGTTACAACTGCTTCAGCTCAAGTCTTGCTCCACAGAACACACATGAACAGTTTAAAAAGGGCAAGCAAACATCAGCTGAGCAGCAAAGAGCAGTGGAGTTCCTAAAGATGAACCTGAAGGAATATTGTGGATGTGAGTGGAAAAGGGAATGTTAAGACCCACAGTGGATGAATAAATATTCCTCTTGTGAGAATGCACAGACTTTCTGGGCAGTGCAAAGTAGATATTCTGCAGAATAGATATTTTGCACCACTCAGGGAGGGACAGAGCAACTCCTGAACCATGGACACTATGGACACAGGGATGAACAAGGCTGAAACAGAGGGATGTCTTCACCCAGCCCCAGGCAGGGTGGAGGAAACAATCCAACCTTTCTGCCTGCTGTGCTTGGAAGCTTTGAATAACTCATCTATCAGTGGGATAAACTAATAAATCCTCCTTTTCCCACCCAAACTTACTGCTCTGTCCAAGGATACTGAGCTTCCCATTCCCTGCCCTTCTCCAGCAGCACGATGGAGTCTGGATCCAAAGGGAGATCAATCCCTGCTGCCCCCAGCTTGCTTGTTTCTGCACCACCACTCAGTAATTCAGTGTTTACTGGGAGGCAAGAGCTGCCAAACTGCCCTCAGGTTCTTTCTCCTCCTCGTATTTATCTTCTCTTATTCAGCCAGACAGTTTTAAAACCCCAGGTACTGTGTCACCATGAGGGGTTGGTGACTGTGGGTCTGTAAATTTTCTAAATGAGTGTTTTTACTGTGTAATTCCAGCAGCCCTGAAGTGATCCTGAGCACTGTTGTGGGGACCTGGGAACAGACTCTGCTCTAGAGGAACTCAGATGTGTGATGGGAAATGACAACAATTTTAAACAGTTGTCATGTCTTTCTCTACATTGCAACCCTTTTCCTGTCATAGACCTCATACAAATTAAGGATTAAGCACCTTCAGTTTGACCTAAAAATTATATTTTTACTTTAAAGAACTGTCTTTAGCTCACTCTCTAAAGTGGGAGCTCAGACAGTCCATGAGGGTGTCTGTGCACAGAGCAGATTTGGAAACCAGACCTGAGACACAGACAATGTTAGAATTAGAAGGAAATGGGGGCTTTTTTCCTTTTGCTTAATTTTCTTTCTCTTTGTTTCTTTCTTTCTTTCTTTTTCTTTTTTCTTTCTTTCTCATTCTTTTTTCTTTCTTTCTCTTTCTTTCTTTCTCTTTCTTTCTTCTTTCTTTCTCTTTCTTTCTTTCTCTTTCTTTTTTCTTTCTTCTCTTTCTTTTTTCTTTCTTCTCTTTCTTTTTTCTTTCTTCTCTTTCTTTTTTCTTTCTTTTTCTTTCTTCTCTTTCTTTTTTCTTTCTTTCTTTCTTTTTTCTTTCTTTCTTTCTTTTTTCTTTCTTTCTCTTTCTTTCTCTGTCATTCTTTCTCTTTCTTTTTCTTTTCTTTCTTTCTCTTTCTTTCTTTCTCTTTCTTTCTTTTTCTTTTTCTTTCTCTTTCTTTGTTTCTTTCTCTCTCTCTCTTTCTTTCTCTTTCTCTTTCTTCCTTTCTTTATTCCTTCCCTCCCTCCCTCCTTCCTTCTTTCCTTATGTCCTTCTTTTTCCCCCCACAACATGAGTTCTATAGCTACAGTTTACAAAAGCAGTGGAAAATGAGAGCTGGAATAATCAGACTAGAGGGGGCTTCCACTGACCACAGTGAATTTTTCAGCAGGAGAATTAAGTACATGTATAAACACTTCCAGAATTAGCTCCCAGACACCAGATGGAAAAGTAATTGGAGTCAGCATAGAATGCTGTGCTCCAAATCACTGATATATCCTTAATTCAGGGTTACAACAGGTACCTTTCATCTGCATTTTTTATCTCAGCTGGGATCTCCCTGGGCTTTATCATGCTCGGTGATGATGAATCACAAGCAGTGAAGGACATGGTTTAAATTCCCTTTCAAATATGCCATTGACAGGGCAAGTGATAAGGCAGAAAAAAAGGGGTTTTTTTTGCTCATGAACTGAGCAAACTCATCTGGGAAGAGCAAAGTGACAAATAAATATGCCATTTCCCAGTGCCACTCTTAGAGTGACTTTCCAGAACAGAACAACACTTTAACTTGAAAGCAAAAAACATCTCTGCCAAGTAATAATACGTGGTAAACAATGTGATTTTAATTGTAGCTCATTAGTTTTTGTTTACTGTGTCAGGAAGGGCCCAGGAGACACAGCCTGGCCTGACACTCATCAAAGCTGTGGGGTAGATTGTCACTGATTTTAATGGGCTAAAAATAATCCCTTGGAAGGCATGTGTTCTAAATATTTAAGGTGTGCTTTTTAATTCCTTCGGTATCAAAAAAGATTTTTTACTTGTCTGGTTTTCCAGACCCAAAAGGCTTGAGAATAATCCTAATGGAGCCACTGCCAGCTGAATTTAGTGACAGGTACTGCAAAAGAAACCTAAACCTTGAAGTCTTGAGTAGCTGAAAGAAAATTCTGACTTTCTTTCATGTGCAGAAGGTCACTAAAATGAATTTGAAGCTAGTGTGATAGAACTGGCTGGCTTTTAAGTAAGAACCTGACACAGAGTAAGTAGAGTTTGACAGGGAGTGTCAAATGATTTCTGTAGAGCTCCAAACACTCATTTCTGATTATTTTGGAAGAAAAGTCGCATAAGAATATGGAAGTGCTTCTTCAAAGTTAGCAAAATAAGCTTTAATATTTTAAGCTCATCCATGCAATAAATACCAAGCAACTTCCACTCTGGAATTTCTAGCCCAGAAGAGGAGGCCAACACCAGCTCAGCAGAAGATAAAACGAGTTGAAGGGAATGTTTTTTGATAATAGTCGTGGCCTTTAAAGCTCTAAGGACACTCAAAAAAAAAGATAACATCAGCTTTTAGGAACTGTTTGACTTCAAAGAAATTGCTGTCACACAAACCTGAGAATTGGTGATGCCATTTCTCTATCTCCCCCAAGCAGGGAGTTCAGAGCAGCCCTTGCTCTAAAGGGAGCATAGCTCCATAAAATCCTGAAGTCATATCACAGTGTCCCACCAAGGGGGGAATATCACCCAGGGAAATATCACCATGGCAACAGGAAAAGCTGGAATGGAGAAGACATACCACTGTCACACAGGCTGCACCTAATTCTGGGTCATCCTCAACCGTGAAAGGCTGATGACTGAGGGCTGAAATCAGCAGTTTTTCCTTTTTCCCACTCTTGCTCCAGCTGAATGAGCTCTGTCCCAGCCAGCTGCTGCTCTCACTTGCCTGCAGGCTTTCTAATAATTATTTTTCCTGAGTTTTTCCTTTCTTCTTCCTCTTAGTCCTGTTGCAGGGCAAAAGTCACAGGGTAGGGGTGTGCCCCGTGAGAGAAGAATAAAACAGAAAACAGTCACTGCAAAAAAATAGAGTGATTTCTGCTCCAAAAAGAATTTGATAGAACTGAGAAATTGTACTGTTTGCTGTTTATTCAGGGCTGCACTGTTTCTATTATTAGTGATATATTTGGTATACATTACTTCTAACTTTTGTCCTGGTACTGGACTAGGAGGTCCAATGCAAGCTGCTGACACAAGGAACTGCAGCCCTAACATTTGTGTGTACTCCACAAAATAGTCCATGTCTAGATTGGAAGGAACTTGATTCTTTTCCTCTCCTTCCCTCATTTAGCAGTGCTAATGATTCCTTCACTCAGAAGTATGAAAGATTATCTCACAGTTTTCAAAATATACTTAACTTTCAGGCTGTTGGAATCAATGTTTTAAAGGATGCAAGCAAACAGGAAGGGATCAAAAAAACAGTAATTGCAAAAGCACAGGTTATAAGAGGGCTTTTTAAAAAGAAACAAAACTTCTGTGAGCATCACTCTCTTTCAGGACTTTAATTAGGTCTCTGTTTAAAGTATATCAAAGAACAGATGGTTTTCAACATTAATAGGCAGCTTGGAACTCACTCAATACCAGTCATCCAGTTCTGATCCGGTCTCCCCAGGAAGCTCAAGAGGACAGAGTTTAAGGCCACACCATTTTTCCCTAATGGATATTTGTTTCTAATCTGTAAAAATGGCATCTAGGAATAGAGAAATATCAAGAGAAGAGGTAAAGTACTGGGTTTGTGTAATTGGGACTTTTGGGATATGCTGAGGCCATGCATATCCCCCCCTCCCAGGGCAGCAGATCAGGAATTTATAGAGGTCAGAATCAATCAGATGCCAGAATTCCCTTTGCTTTTGAAGGATATCAGATGTGAGACTATGGAGCAAACTCCACCTGAGGTACTAATCCTTAATTCCAGGATTCTTTATTGGGCTCTGCATCTCATCCATGTGATGGAAGAAATCTCAGAAGAAACAACCAGGTTCAATGCCTTTGGAATAAGGAGTTGCACTTGGATTCTACTTGTCCTTAGCAAGTACAAACTGCATTACTGAGCTGTACTAATGACCCTCTGGGTTTAATCCCTGTATTATCTATTAACTTAGTAGGAAAGTTCTCCTTAAGTTCAGTCACTGTTCCCTTAGGTGAATATTTTTACTCCAGAATTTTTTACTGGGCTCTGACTCAGGTGCCACATCATAACAACCCCTCTCTTCCCTGCAAAATCCTGCAGACCCAAATGAAATTCTCAACACCAAACAATTTTTCCCAACACCAAACAATTTTTCCCAACGCTAATAAGGACTGGATGTGGTGAGAAACTGAAAAGGTTCAAGTCAGGGAATCAAAAATCTCAGAGCAAATGTTGAAGACAACATTTCTCCTCACCCACGCTGGAGTTTTAGGCTGTGATTGATGGAGGTCCCTGGGAACTGAATCATTTCTGGGTGCTTACATTTTGCAGGGGGGTGTAGGTGGCACATGTGCCCCATGCAGTTGTGGCTGGGATGTCCCAAATCAATATTTAATGCATGCACAGAAAGAGTACTTTTGCACACTATTGATTATGAGCAGCATGATAGAAAACAGAGAAACCAACACAAAGATGAAAAAGCAAAAATCTATAGGGAATACTATCATGAGATTTCATTGAGGGATTTAGAGCCAAATTTAGAGCTGTAAATACCATTATTTTCTATTATCTTTTGGTTTTGTAATTATTTTCAGCTCTAACAGTCGGATTTTAAATTGGCTTCATTCATTTCATTATTATTCAGTGTATCCAGTTTTGCTTACAGAATCATAAAATGATTTGGGTTGGAAGGGGCCTTAAAGATCATCCAGTTCCAACCCCCGTGATGGGCAGGGACACCTTCCTCTAGCCCAGGTTGCTCCAACCTGGCCTTGGACACTTCCAGGGCTGGGGCAGCCACAGCTTCTCTGGGCAACCTGTGCCAGGGCCTGACCACCCTCCCAGCCAGGAATTCCTTCCCAATATCCAATCTAAACCTACTCTGAAAGCTGATTTGTTGTTAATTTTGGTTGATTGCCTTGAGAGGGAAATGGGAGCAGGGTTTGGATGAAGCCTTTGGCTCACAAAAACAAGTGACTGCACTGGGATCAAATTTGGACACTCGTTGGTGCCTCCCAACCCCTACAGGAACCTGCAAATTCCAGTATGTTCATACTCTGGACTTTTAAAACACAATCACATCACAGCAGTGACAGGCAGCAATAACAAAGCTGCTACAGGCAGTTCTTTCTCTGCAATTTGAAAATAACAATAGAAATTGGACTTTTGACTGATTTACCCCAATGAAAAAAATCTTGATGGCTTGGAAATATAACAATACACAGCATTGGAGCTGTGCATTTATTTAACTGCAGAAACCCAGCTTTTTTAACCTTTAGAGGGAAACAGGAAAGAAAATACTGTATTTTTCAAGGTAAACTCATGAAAGGCAATATTTAGGACTTGAACACCTAACCTTTTTTGCTATAGTAATGCCATAGTGATATACATCAATATTTCAATTTGTTTCATTTGCTGATTTTGTCTCTTTTTTTGTAAGCTATGTAGACTGCACCATCTTAGAGATTGTTTTTTATATATGGATGCAGGAAAGAGATTTATGCATATTTATATTTTTGGCCCTTAATCATCTGTCCTAGTAAAGCAACGACCAGGAATTTCTACAAATGAAATTTACCTTATATTTAAAAATAAACCAAAGTGTACTAACTGACTTCAGGTAAGACTAATTACTCCTTTTAATAGCTAAACCTGCCAGATGGGCATTTTCCCTTCTGAGAACAGAGACTGTGATTGCTGGTAACGTGCAAAGCCAACCTCAGCAGCCTGGTGAGCACTGAGGCTTTAATGAAGTGTTTTAAAAGGAGTGCTTTCAGAGGAGGCTTTCTGCTTTTCTCATGGAAATGCTGATGTCTGACATTAAAAGCTGCCACCAAACAGCTGAACACTGTACCATATACCTGTTTTTTTGCTCAGAAATGTCCAGCTCTGCCATACTCCAAGGTCACCCCTTGCCTGAGCAGGCTGCTCTGTGGTTAAATGAGGTGCAGGTCTCCCTGCACACTCCTCTGCTCTTGCTTCAGTCACAGCAGGACACAGGAGTCACTCCTGGACACAGGAGTCCTTGTTTGCCCTTTTTCCTTTTCTTCAGCTGCTTGCTGGAGCTCTGTGGCTCTGTTTGTGCTGCTGGTGGCAGGGGATGAGAAATGAGGCCCAACAGGTGGTGGCATTGCTGCTGGCAGCCCATTTGTTATCATTAGCTGGGACGAGGAAAACAGGGTTCAAAGGAAAAATATAGTAAATATATTAAATATATATATATATATATATACACCAAAAATATATTAAAAATATAGCAAGTGATGGGGCTCTAATCCCCCAGTTTTGACACGATTCTTAATTTAAACAAAGCTTCACAGCAACCATTCATTAAGTTCTTTGCCTGCAGGAATTTTTCTCTGTGTACACTCAGAAGACAGGATTTGCAAAAATTAAACTGATATGGTATCTGTTTAGAACAAAAAAGGAGAGACTGATTCCTTTCTTTCATTCCAGAGTAAATCAAGAGGAAGGCAATCATTCCCACTGAGTTACATCAGACTGAGACTAAAGACATGCAGCAAATACATCAGTTTTTAGCACATTGGAGATAAAATCCACCTGGCAGGAATTTTACTGATGGTAACACAAGACACTGAACCCTGGTAAGTATTATATAACACACTGAACCCTTGACCCCAAAAAAAGCATGATTAACCAGTCTTCTGGGACATATTTTCATCTGAATCATGCTAAAATCATCAGACAGATTTTTGCATTTCTTTTCCTTCCTTTTTTTTTAAGCCTCATAGTTGCAAATAAGCAATCAAGAAAACAACATGAGGTTCATATTTACCTCCATTTAATTCCTAGTGGCAATAATGGCATTGGAATGACCTCAGGGTGAATATGTGTCAAGTGTACAGGGCGGGTAGGAGTGGTATCCTTTGGAAAATAAAGATAATTTCATCCTCCTGTGTTCAGGAAGTGCAGACGTTTCCATAATAACCCATGCAATTCCTGCAAAGCAGGCAGCAGAAGAAAGGAACACAAAATGGGTTTGGAAATGAGCCATTGCTCCATAATTCTCCAGCAGAACCCACCCCCTCGATGCCAATCTGCAAATTGCCAAAGTCACTGATGAAACCCAGACTGGAGGA
The DNA here is from genome assembly GCF_001715985.3 of Manacus vitellinus. Classification (NCBI taxonomy): domain Eukaryota; kingdom Metazoa; phylum Chordata; class Aves; order Passeriformes; family Pipridae; genus Manacus; species Manacus vitellinus. The sequence goes on from NW_021940541.1 coordinate 5,504,655, forward strand.
GCAGGAGGCAGCTCATTCCACGTTCCTTGTCTTGCTGAGTCCACTGCAGCTGGGAATCCACTGCTGGAAGCTTCTCCCCAGCCCTGGATTCATCAGTATGCTGGTCTGGCTGGGATGTCAGCAGAGGAACACGTGGGATATGATGAGTTCAGAGAGAATTTCGGAGAGAGCACTAAAAGGAGCCATCACCAGTGGCACATGCACTGCTCTGAGTGGCACAAACATCCATTACAGCAATTCCCTACTCCCCTAAATATCTCCCCCCCCCCAGCTTTAATGACACTGGGGCACATCAGCATAATTATCCAGGATAGTTTGCTGAAAGTGCTTCTTTTTAATATCTTCTTGTCTCTTGTGGTCTGGGCTTTGGGGCAGCTTTTTGCTGTTTTGGGTCAACACAATGCTTTCTTCAGCACCTAAAATCAAACTGAAAGTCAAAGCAGCTCAGTGGGATGAGAGACCTGTCCAAAATAGTTCCTGAATGAGGAATTCCCATATTTCATTCCCAATACCCTCATTCTTTAGGCCCAGGCTGAGCTTGAACAGAACCCCTGAGCCCAGAGCTGCGGGTGGAGGCCCCAGGTGAGGCTGGTTGGTGTCTCCAAGGCTTTTTAGTGCCTTCAGGATGGTGACACACACAATTCTGTCATTTGCTCAGAAAAGCAGGCCATGTGCAAGCACAGCAGTCTGGTTTAGTGCTAATGAGAGGGACAAAGAGGCTGTGCCACAGTGACCTGGGACTGAGTCTCCCTGCTCCCTGTGATGCTCAGCTCCAGGGGCACATGCTGTGGGAGGTGCAGCTCCCTGCAGACAAGCTCTGCCAGGTCCTTGGCTGCTGGAAATCAGCTCCACAGTTGTCCAGGAGTGATGCAGCTTTCAGCATTTTTAATTCCTCTCCACTGCCTCGATCTGCTCTTTTTTTCAGGAGGGGAGGGAGAAGGGGCAGAGACAGGCCCTACATGTATTCCTGCAGCTCTCAGAGAGCACTGGCTGAAGTTCCACATGAGCTGAATGGTTACAGAAGGACAAGAGCAGCCAAAAGGGAGAAGTGAAGCTGATCTGGGATGTAATTTTTGATCTTTCTGCTCTCACATCAAAGAGTCCCAGCTGCAGGTTATAAAGGCACCCACACACTGAATTGCCACTGAAGCCCAGAGCAGCTTTGCTGGGAAAAGATTGCTAAAACAGTGGCAGGAAAAGAAACGTGGAAATCCACTTCTTACCTCTTCAGATTGGTTGAGAAAAATGTTGTCAGCTTGAAGAATTTTGTAGCATCATGAAACGTCCTCCAGTGTTCCATGGCTTTCCCAGGATCCTCCCAGAGCACATGGAACAGGTTTGCATCCAGACAGTTCTGGAATATCTCCTGTGAGGGAGACTTCACTCCCTCCCTGGACAAGCTGTTCCAGGAAGAAGTTTTTCCTCCTGTTCAGGTGGAAGTTGCTGTGTGCCAGGCTCTGCACGTTGCCCCTTCCTGGTGTTAGTAGGAAAGAAAATTAAAACAACAATGGTTGCTGGCAGTAAAATCACAGTTAATGATTTTGCAAAGACCACCTGCAGCAATTTTATTTGCTCTCTTGTTTGGCTGTTGGCTTGCAGGAGAAAACTGATCCTATTCTGCACACTGGAATAGCTCAAATTTTAGCAGAGCAATGTCCAGAAGGAGGATGCTGGTTGTTGGCACAATCCAGGGGTACTTCTACAGCAAACTTCTTTCATGGATCAGTGTAACTGGATTCACCCTGGAAGTGCCAAGTTGCTGTTTAAAAGGGCACTTGTTGCTCCTACAGAACCAGCAGGACTGAAAAATAAGTTTGGGCTGAACTTCTTTTCAGAGCTTCATTTATAAAGGATACTGAAGGTGGTGTAAAATTACCTGATTCTTTCTTATGTACAAAGTTTGCATTTAACAATGCATTTGCACTGTCAGTCCTGTCACTTTGTATAGGTAAGTGTATAGTTTTATGATTCAGTTATACTGGAGAAAAAACATCATCCTGTGCTGACTGGTAATATTAGAAGCTGTACTTTCCTCATCAGTGTAAATGTTTTTGGGTAACAATTTTTTTCCAAACAGTTTAAGGACCTTATTCTAATTCTTTACTTATATTTGAATGAGGTATTTTGGATGAAGTTCAATTTTAATGTGTGTTGAGTTTGCTCTGTTAATTAGATCCCTCCCATCTATTTTATATAAATGTTTTGGGTGTAATTTTATGCTTTCTCCAAGAACACATTGCAGCTACTACATCTTAAGTCTTATGAGATAATAGAAATGTCACAATTTCATGTTCTGTATCAGATATAAATGGAGCTGTCATGCCATATTCCATTTCTGACAAGAAACCAATAAACTAAGAGAAGAAAGAAGAAAAAAAACATTTAAAAACATCCAAAAGAAGCTGTGATTGATGGGCACATAACTGAGTTAGGATTCCCATGAATAATGTTGGTTGCACAACATGCCCAAAGACAGAGTTTCCAAAGGGAGTGATTTTATGATTAGATGTAAAGTGTAATCAGGATCAGAATAGTTCCAGGAATTAAATGCTGCTAAGCACAGAAATGAAGAAACAGGATAACCATTCTCCTTTTAAACAGGATTTTGTTTTTCTTGGCATCATATTCTGTGACAGCTGTCCTGCCTCTAAAGTATGGATTTTATTTTTTCTTAAATTGACAAGTGAAAAATCTTATTAAAACAAAACCCTACATGTGCCTCTGATAATATTCCATGTTATTAAATCTGAAACAACTTTTTTAAAATCTGATTTACTCCTCAGTAATTTACCACTCACACTTTAGGTGTCTTGGGCAATAAAAGTATCTGTCATTACTTTGCTTTCTGGAATGTCAGGTTTTTAACAGGGTTTTGTAATATGTGAAGTGCTCAGAGAGGTTTGTAGGTAAACCATTCATTTCATTTCAACAAAATGAAAATGCAAGAAAATAGTTCAATCAATATTTGAGCCTATAAAATGTATTTTGCCTTCTCACAAAACACGAGTTATCTGACAACATTAGCAGGTACAACTGAAGTGTTTGAGAGAGAAAACTTCTGAAATCTGGTTTTCCAGACCAACATGACAGAATAGTCAACACAGGCATAAAACTCCAGTACCCAGCACAAGGCTGTGAATGGAAACAGAACTTGTGTAAGTCCAAGTCCATGTAAATTCCTATGAATCCTCTGAGCAAAAAGATAACCCTGCACATGGCAGGGGGTTGGAACTTTAAGATGATCTTTAAGGAGCTTTCTAAACCAACCCATCCCAGGATTCTGTGTCTTTGCACCTGCAAAGGGGCTGTGAGCACCTCACCCCGTTCTTCCTCCCACATTTCCACTTTGCTCAAGTGGGAAACCAGACAAAGCACATTGTCTGGGAATTGTGTCTGCAGGCACTCAAGTGCACTTGATAACCCATGGCCACATGAGTACCAAGAGAAAGAGTTCATTTGTGGAATAAAGATCCAACAGGAGCTGAAGGATGTACCAAAGGAAAAGACAACTCCAGCCTGGGGCTGTGGTCAGCAAGGCACAGATGCCCTGTGGGACATGTCCAGGCACACCAGCACCATTTAGGAGGAAACATGTGCAGGTACTAGAATTTCAGCCTGTATTTCTTTCCTTATTGCTCAGAGTTAAAGCTAAAGAAGGGGGGAAAAAAGTCAGTTTTGGTTTCACGTCTCACACAGGAATTCTCTCACCCAAGGTCAACATTGCATGCATTGTTCTGCCATGGATTGGCTGCACTTGCTGATAATTCATTCATTTTCTGGCTCATCAACTCCTCCTTCCAAGAGATTAAATGGCCCTTGTGTCCCCCCAAGAGACACAAGAGAGCTGGATGGCACAGGGGTGACAAGGAGGATGAAGGGACTGAATTTCCACCCAGCCCTTTCCTTTGCTTCTCTGATTTCTCTGCTTCTTGAGAAAAAAAACCATCTGCTTCCAATGCAAATGTGCCTGAGGAAAGCAGGAGAGATCCAGTGGGAAATTTTACTTTCCAAAAAACAGCTCAGGTGAAATTTCCATGGGGGGGAATCCTCCTGAGCAGGAGGTGCTGGTGGCTGGGGAGGGGCCTGGCACAAACCACACGTGTCACACCCATCATTTTTGTCTCTGCAAAAACCTCTTGCTGCTGGTCTTTGCTTCCTGTGTCAAAGAATAAATTTGGATTCATTCCCACAGTGGCACTAAAACTTCTGTTTCCCCTATTCCTGAATAAAAATATGGATTAAGACCCACCTGTGTAACACATGAGTGTGTGAGCACACTGGGTTTGTGCTGCAAACCAAGTCATTGCATCAGAGACATCAGTATTTTATTTGACCTCCTTTACTCCTGTGCCTGATTATTTAATGCCAATAAACACTTCTATTCCCCTTTACATCTCAGCTCTTTTAAAAGGAAGACTCCACCATGGTTATTTTCACGTTCAGACAGGACTTTTGGACACCCATTCCTTTTTTTACATTTTTGTGACCTGTCTTTGCAGAGGTGTGGACTGAATTGGCCAAGGAGACAAGGGCAGGAGGTTTTCAGCAGGACTTGCCTTCCAAAAGCATGCCAAGCCACATCTAAATCCTACTGAAGCACTAAAAAAACTCCCATTCTCTTTCAACTGACTTTCCACTTCTGATGTGATTAATCATCATTTTATGCAGTACTTCTCACATTCAGTACTGGGCACGAAAAATAGCTAATTAATATCTGCTCAAGCAGACTCAAAAAGCCAGAATTAAACAAGATATGCAGTATATATATATATTATATATATATATATAATGGCAAATATCAATAGAGCTTCTAAAAGCCATTATTCCCCTGCAGAGGGCTTTAAAGCTAACTGGTATTTTTGCAGGATGCACCATGGACATCCAGTAGCAAGGGCCCTGTTTTGCAGGGCAGGGTATCTCATGAGCACAATCCCTGCTTGAGTGAAAGGCATTGTCATCATCTCTTATTAAGAACTGTAGTTACAATCAGTCTCTTGTGGACATTAATAACGATGCACTAATTGAAGCTGGAAGCTCATTGTTCAGAAGCAGTGGATTTGGGGCTAATATTAGCATTTTATAGCTTTGGAGAGAAAAAAAGTGAGGGTCTTGCCAAGGTAAACTCAAGGTTTGCTTTTATTGCTGGCAGGCATTGCTGGAGCTCCATTGTTAGGGCTGGAGTCCTGAAATATTTATCAGCAGAAAGCTCAGCCCTAAGTCTTTAACTCAATGCTGTGCTGAAGGTGAAGTCCTTAATAATCTACACTGCAATTCCCTTACTAAAGAGAATTTAAGAAAGTCCTTTCTCTCCTAAGGGAATCCTTTCTTGAAACTCAGCACAAAAAGGTAAAGACTGTGCAGTTCATTGTTATTTTAAAGTGCCCTCAAGGCTGCAAGGAATGAGACATTTATCACCTTTGCACTGCAGGTTGCCACTGGCACAGAAAGTTTACCACTGGATAATGGGCAAGGTTGGACAGGAACACTCTTTATTTGCAGCAGGTCCTCGTTAAAACATTGCCAGCAATATTTTGGAGCCAGACATGGCACCAAAAAATCACAGGGGACACAAAGGAAATGGTGCTATTTTTGTCTGTCCTCAGAGGTGCTGTGTGTGACTTCTGGGGTCCATCAGGCTTCCAGGAGAGACTTTTTTCCCTCTATATTCCAATGGGATTTTTCTGATCCCTCTCTCAGGTAGCTGAAAAGACATTCATCCAGAGGGTTATGCTCCTCACATGGACCTTTCCTGGGGAGCTCTGGAGGTTGTGGAGCTCTGTAGCAAATCTTGACAAGTGGCACATATTCACTGTGCTTGAAACTTGGTGCATTCCTGAGGGAACTGCCCACAAAGATGACAAGCCATCTGTCCCTACTTCTGGTGCTTTCTCTGCTTCCACGTCCATAAGTTAAGGTAGAAACAACGTTTTCAGCTCCAAAGCCTAATTTGTTCTGTAAGTCGTAGATTCATAATGATCAAATCTGCTTTGAAGCAGACAGTGGAGATTTTTCCATCAGTTTGCTGATGGGGATTCGTTCTTCACAGCTCTAATGGCTTGCATGTTCCTGCTCCAGTATTTGCATTTAATATGGTATAACATCACCAAGTGCATGCTGTGGACTCCTGCTTGTCTCACTCAGATTTACAGTAACATTCTGCTGCACTGGCTGCTCTCTCCCAGTGGAAATTCCATCATAATAAACGTGGGCAGAGTAAAAAAACAATATTATTTTGATTAGAGGGTGCTGCCAGGAAGCACTGGAGAGTTACACGTGTGGAGAGCTGGAATGAAGAGCAGCACAAGGAAGATGTTATTTCATTTCCCTGCAGACACATCATGAGTGGGCAGAGCTGAGCCTGCCCTGCACATGAGCCAGTTGAGTGGGACCACGAGAAGGGAGTTAGGACACAATGCACCAGGCAAGGAAGACTTTTTGAAATGGGGCATTTTGCCTGGGCAGGATGAGGGGGTAAGAAGCCCAGAGCATGAGGGGAGTGTTGGGCAGTCCTGGCAGCAAGAGGGGGAGGGAGCAAAGGATGTCATCTCTGGCTACAAGAAAGCTGGAGAGGGACTTTAGACAAGGGTGTATAGTAGTAGGACAAGGGGAAATGGCTTCAGACTGCCAGAGGGCAGGGTTGGATTAGATATTGGGAAGAAATCCTCCCCTGTGAGGGTGGTGAGGCCCTGGCACAGGTTGCCCAGAGAAGCTGTGGCTGCCCCATCCTTGGAAGTGCCCAATGCCGGGTTGGACGGGGCTTGGAGCATCCTGGGCTAGTGGAAGGTGTCCCTGCCCATGGCAGGGGGTGGAATGGGATGATCCATTCCCTTCCAACCCAAACCATTCCATGATTCTTGCATCTCAGGTCTTCACTTTTGGCAGCCTCTGTGGTTGGTGCATTTAGTGGTGGCACAAAGAGCTGTGGAGGTGGGGGCTCCTCACAGGGGGACCCTCTGGAGCCACTGTCACCCTCCAGGGTGCAGCAGAGAGAGGAAAAACAGTGTGCTGGCCATGGGCACCCCAGCTCTCCCACCAAAGGTGCCCTCAAACAGAGGCCCAGTGATGCTCCCATCAGTGACATCCCAGATGCTGTGCCAGGTAAAGACCAGGAGCTGCCCAGCCACAGCAGGGTGCTGAGGAGGGTCCAGCTGCTCACACAGACAACCCTTCTGCAAAAGGTTTTGCAGTTTTTCTCCCAAATCTATTCTTCATACTGTTTTTCTGAACAATTTTCAGCAGTTAAGGTTGTATAAACTTTTGTTTTCCTTCCCCTTCCTGCCACAGCTTCAAAATCCTGACCCCTGGTAGTGAAAGCACAGGATCTTTCAAGTTTTCCTCAGGGCTGTGGCTGAGAGAGCACTGGTGTTGAGCTCACTGAATTTATGTCTGCTTTGAAACACTTCTGTCCTTCCTACAAACTCCCAGAGTTTCACTGGTGGCCAAGCTCAACCCCACAACGTTTTCAGCCTACAGATTATTTTAACTTGTACTAAAGCTGAGCTCTAATTGTTTTACCCTCAGTATTTCCAGTGCAACATCTGATATGATTAGCTAGGCCATTAATTATCCTTTACTTTAATTATGAACCTCCTGCTGAAACACAAGAAAAGGTCACTGCATATGCAGAGAAAGTGGTACCTAACAAGGTGCATTTATCAGCAAATTAGGCACAATGTCAGTTCAGCACACATATGCAGTCTAAAGTGTGCTGATGGTATTTGATATTTTTTGCTGGGAATACGGGCTTGTAGTCAACAGGATATTGCCTGGCTAAAACCTCCCATGGACTTCAGTGCACAAAAATCCCTTATACATTATAACAAGCAGGTCAGAGTGAAGAATGCAAAAGATATTTGGTAAGCAGGACAGTCAGCACAGATACTGGCCAGATACCTGAGGAGCTGTTGTTACACATAATAACTCTGTTACATGTTTTTACCTAAAATAAGGCCTCTAGAATGTTCACACTTATCACCTAAGTATTATCACACAGTCTGTTCTCTCCTGAATGTTTCTTAGCACAGGCTGTAAAACAGGAGGACTCCTGGACCTGAATTTCTTTTGTCATTTGTATTGCACAGTGTAATAAAGCCTTGTGTCTATGGTATTCGAGGATTCCAGTGGAGATTTTTTGAGTAGCAAAATGTAGCCCTAACCTGTGGCTCATCCTTCTCCAACTTTACCTTTTCTTCCTTTTTCTTTTTTTTATTTCCTTCTGAATAGATCTTTATGTATCTCCAAAGGTAGCAGACATTATTATCTAACTAACTACCCACAATTTATGTGTATCAGTAACATAAAAATATGAGACTGAAGATGTGCTAGAAACTTCAGCTGATAAGGTGATAATGCAAAGATAATTTTTCTAACTGTCTTCATTGGCCTAACAGGAGATTTAAATCTTCCCTCTCAGGGCTCAGCATTTAAAGTACATATTTGGAATAATAAAGCTGGGAATGTCCAAGGGGTGATTCTTTGCTCCTAAGGGGTGTTCAGTGATGGCTCCAAGTGCTATTCCCAGACTGTCAATGCATTTCCTATGTTTTTCCAGTGTCAGATGCACACTAACAAATGGGGGTTGTTTGGATAAACACAGAAGGATAAAAGGGATATTTTGCAAAGTGTGGACAATTTTACCCAGGGATTTGGGACTGGCAGTTGTTGCCAGGTAAAGCTCCCAAGGAGCAGCTTGGCAAGCATTTCCTTTCAGGAGTGTTGCTGGCCCAAGCTGTCTCCTCTGAGTTGTTTGGTTCAGCAGAACCAGGAACTGCACCAGATAAATTATTTCTTTTGGACTACTTTTAACCCAAGCCCAGGTCACCCAGTGGCCTCACAGACACACCCAAGCAGGCAGCTGAGTGGTCAAAGCAAGGAAAGAGGCTCACAAGGGTGATGTTTCTACTTAAAATGTGTAAAAACACCATCTGAGTGCTTGGAGGACTAATTAATAAGTTCAGTCACAGTAAAAGCAGCCTTTGAACCAGCACAGATGCATTTCTACCCTGCCTTGGATCCTGCTGTGTCAGTGGTCTGCTGCAGCTGGAATTTTGAACTTAATGCCATTTAAAAGAAAGGCACCACATCAAGGTCATATTAAAAATATTTTGGGGACATGTTAAAATAACTCAAGAGTATTTCAGTTCAGTGTATTTCACAGGGTTTATAACCTGTATAATTCCTCTTGGAGAAAAGGTTAGACTTGGGATCTATTATCAAAGTAAAGCAGCAGCCCACAGACTGCACATGTATTTGGCACTTCATTATTTCATCTTCCAGCTTAGGAGTAATAAAACACCTGGGTGCCCAGAGCAGTTTTGCACAGGTGGTTGAGCTCAGGAGGACTTGAGAGCCAAACTCAGTTTATTGCAGCTCCTGCTTGGGCAGTTCCTGCTCCAAAGGTTATAGGGATTCCAGGGCAAAGAGGTTTTTGGCCTCTTTGCAAATCAAGCATCAGTGTTTTGGGAGAGATGCCTCTCCTGCCCTCAAAACCAGGACTTGTCAAACAGGTGCCTTGTTGCACACACATGTAATATGTACATATGCATTTATACCTAACTGTTAGTCCTGTGGTCACTCAGTTCAGTTTGTAGCTTTTGTTAAGAGCTCTTTTTATCCTATTGTCAGACACCACTGCTTTCTGAGTGTGTTATCTCCTGACAGGATTTCACAGATCCTTCAATATGAGCTGTCACTACACCTCAGTCAATAAACCTCTAACACGATCCCATCAGTGAAGGAGCTCCCAGTGGCTAAAACCACATATATTTGTACAAAGGGTGGTCTGCAAAGCAAAACCAATCTTATTTATTAACAAAGTTCATCTCTGCAAAAATAAAAAAAAATGATCTTTTAACAAATCGTTTAGCCAAGGTATTTTGCAGAAATGCTGCCACCTTCATGAAAGAGTTTTGGAGGTGATTTGTTTCTACTCCCCAGGTCCAGCTCCTGTTTTTCACTCAGCAGCACTGTCAGTATTTTCTCCATGTGCAGCTTCCACTGAGAAGCCAAGGGGAAAAAAAGTAGACAGCAATGATTTGTCATGAGTAGCTGAGCTCCCCTTTCCCTGCGGTGGCTACTTTGTATTGGCAGAAACCTGAGCTCTGTCTCTCCCCCGGATCCCTTCCATTGCTCCCTCCCACACCACTTCAGACCCTCCCTGGAGGCTGCTGGAGCTCATTATTTAGATATTCAGAGCTGCATTTTCTTAGTCCCTTGTGCAGACAGAAAAACCAGGGAAAGGACAATCATATCTGAACATCCTGCAATGCAGAGAACACCCTGAGTCCTCTCAGCTACAAACAGATGAATAACTGAATGTTTCACAAAACCCATAACAAGCCTTGGCTTAGGAAAACTTGACTTCAGATTACACTCAAGTGAGCTACTTCTGGTTTGTGAAGAAACTCTTCCCCTACTCATGCACTCAGAGTAGTCTCAGGCATAAATATTGCTTCAGGTGTATTCATGGGGCCATTTTAACAAGATTACCTTAACAGTTATTTGAACACTTTTTTGGCAGAAGGTGAGACACAGGGTCAACTGTTGGGTTTCTTCTCCCCTCAGGCCTTGGTCCTCTATTGCCATCTCTTAAATAGACACACTTCACTTTTGATTGCCTAAATTTATACAGATCTGAAGCTATTTTATCGATATATAAAAGGAGTTCCTTTTACAGCCTCCATATGTAAAGGAAGCCTGGAGAGTCCCACATTTTAAGAGCCATTGAGCTGAAAGCACCATTCCTGGTGCATGTTGGAGAGCTGCATTTCACCTTCAGCAGAGTGCATTCTATGAAGTCCTTGTACCCTCCAAACAGCTCAGCTGAGCACTGTGAGCAAACCCTGGTCACCTCTGCTCAGGTCACTAAACATTTCCACTGCAGAAATGAGGCAAATCCTTAGGACTTTGGGTTCTGCCACAAAGGGCACAGCAGTTTGTGCTTTTCTGTCCACAGGTTGTTTTAGAGTTAGGAATAAACCCTAAAAGTGCAGATGATGGGAGTGCTGGGTGATGGTTGTGCTGCCAGTCAGGACCTCGACAGGCTGGAGAATTGAGTCCCAGCAAGCCTGTTTGTAACTGTATTTACACTGGAGTGGTTCCATCAGCCTTGGGGAAGTTAATCCTGATTTACAGTTATGAAAATCAGGTAGAAATCTAAAGCCAAGCTTATGGTTTTGTACAACAAACTGCTCCTATTAAATCAAAGCAGCTGCCAACGATTTTCACCATTTCAGTTAAACACCAGGAAATGAGAACAGGCACATGAAATGATATTTCCTATTTTTAAACAAGAATTCTTCTTATTCTAACACATCCTAATTCAAAGGGATGATTAAAAATAATAGTCCAGTAATACTCAGCTTGGTCAGAGAAATGCAGCTCTGCAAAGGGCTGCTTCTCTACCACCCCCTCCTCTTATATTTGAACATCCAGCCTCCACCAAGGAGCACCCTGGCACTGGCACCAACTGAGCATGTTTTAGGAAAAATGAAATCCCAGATCTTACTATTCATCCCAAGAAAAAAAAAATCACCTGCAGAAAGAAATCAGGGAGAATATTATTATGGAAATACCATTTTAGACAGAGTTTGTAACACGTTTGTCCTATTGCAGACCAAAGTTATCAATATTAATATAACATTCTTTGGGAAAGGACCAGGACAGCTCTAGCACAGTTACTGGGAATTTTCTGTGTTATGCCAGGCATCTCCCAGCACAAGGAGAAATTATTTGAGTGTGCTACTTCTATGAACAGATGTGTGAGGAGGTGTTCCCAGAGGAAACATTCCTACTGATGGAAGCAACGGCTCCTGGAACAGCAGGAGAGGAGCAGGGGATAGAAAGTTTTCCAAAAGAAAAAAAGTTTTCAATGAAAGATTTCATTTCATCCAAATGGGAATCTTTTGGGAAGGTGCTGGATTTCTTAGGGAGGCTCTGATTATTTCCTTGGAATTCATTCATAAAAACTTCCACCTGAAGATTAATTTTCCACACGAGGCCTCAATGCAAAACTGGGCTGTACCAGGGTCTGAAAGGAGCATCCAGAGAGGTGGGACCCTTCACTGCAAAGTGATTAATTTTTCATTTTCCTGAGTTGTTTTTCCATTTCCAATTTATCCTACACAGTGTACTTTGTGCCCTTCACTACTTCTGTGGCTTTGGGGACTGCACCAGTAACCTTTGGTTCCTGCACATGTTCTCTCTTGTAATGCCCTGAGGATTAAGTGCTTATGGAAAAGACACAGTCTGAGAACTTTCATCCTTCAGTGAACTTCTTTTCAAAAAATTTGCATTTTACCAGATGTGTAGATACAAAATAAGATGAACACAATGTTACATACCTGCTTACATGGCAGCATTCCACACCATTCCACACAGCAGGACCCCCACAGGAGTGACACACCTCACACAAGTGTCACTCCTTGGGAGGAGTCCCCTCTCCTCACAGAAGGGGTGTAAAGCCACTTACTTCCTGACACCTTCACCAAACAAAGCACCTTATGTTGTCAGAAGTCTTCAGATCTTCATAAATGTCTTCAGACACATATCAGGGCACAGAGACTCTCTCCCATTTCAGAAGTGGAAGTGGGGCTGTGCCAGAGCAGCGCAGGGAGAAGGCACCTTGCTCAGAGGATCCTCCAAAGAACACTTGGCAGGAATGTGATAATTGTAAGAATATTGATCTAAGTAGCTCAGCCAACCTCTGCTGCTGAAATGAAGGGACCAGAGCACCAGCCCCAGGACAAAGGTGGCATCAGAGCAGCTCATCAGGGCCCCAGCTGAGCTGGTTTCTGTGGGTGGAGGTCCTCCTACAGCAGCTGTAGCCTGTGAGGATAACCCCATTCCCAAACATCACTGCAGGTGTTCAGGAGCAGGAAGGCAGAGAAAATGTCTTTAGGAAAGCTACAGAGCAACACAGGGTGTGATTAATGTCCTCCTTTGCACCAAGAATTACTCACAAGTTCTATGAGCAACTGGCAGTGTCTTTGCACTGTGCTGGGTGTGATCAGTCCCAGGGATGGTTTCAGCACTGCAGAGCTCTGCTTTTTTTAAACATTTACAATCACTTCAGCACAGATGAAAATATGACAGGGAAAACTTTTAATTTTTGTTTATGGATTGACCAATTAAAGTTTAATTAGCATTATCTGCTTAACTGTGCATCACAGTACCTACCAAAATAAATAAAAAGCCAGCAAGCCTGGGGCAGCACATATTGGAAGCTGTGCTGTATAGGGCCTGCCTAATACTTTATTGCAGCACACTGGCATGATTTCTGCTGAGGAAGTAATATATTAATCTATAACAGATATAAAATCACTCTATAAATTCCATTTATTTTTCTTGTGGTTTATATAATTACAGGTTACACTGTAATTTTTCCTTCCTTTATGTCTGAACTTCCCCATGCTTTTAAGATGTAACACTGATTAGTTACTGTAGCTGCAGGCAATTTTTTGTTTGTATAACCAGAACTGATTTTTATGCTATATTCCCAAAACAATCCCTCCACTCCAGATGGTCCTCATTCACCTGCAACATCCTCCTGTGCACCAAGCAACAGCACTTCTGACACCTCATAAAATGTTACTGTTCCTTGGTGCTGCTGTTCCCTCCCAGGGGATCCTTCACAGCCCAGCAGCTCCTCAAAAAATGCTGTTTAAGGAGACTCAGGTTATTCAGTGTTGCACAAGGTTGATAAATACAAGTGTATAACCTTCCACTCTATGATACTTCAGAGGAAAATAAGGCCAGTGGTTGTGGAGTTTTTGTTGTTTACATACATACATATATATATATATGTATGTATATATTTTGTATTCTAACTAACAAAACAGATTGTAAAACTTAAACTTTATCTTCAGAGGTTAATTTTACAAATATATTTGATATTTTGGATAAAAAGCTTCCTTTGGCAAACTTGCTTCCCAGAAGAAGTTGAACTTTGATAAACTGAAGCAAGTCCAAGATGCCCAGAGGGTCACAGTGTATGGCAGGCAGGAGATGCCATGGAAAGTGCTTGGGCTGGAGAAGCCAAACAGGAAAATCAGGAGAGCACAAGGGAAGACAGAGACTTGACTCTTGAAGATGCAAAGAGAAAGGACAAGAGGCAACAGATACAACCTCCACCTGGGAAATTTGACTCTATATTAGAAGAAAAATTTGCAACCAAAGCAAAGTTTAAAATAGGACCCAGAGAAGCAAAGGATCTCCAGCCTTGAACCAGGCCCTGAGCCCTCCTGCCCTGAGCAGGGAAGTTGGACTAAGCAACCTCTCCAGAGGTCTCTTCCAACCTATTTTCTGTGAAGAAATACAAAACCTTGTTGTAAACTCCACTGGAAGTAAGGTATTTTTAATTACAGCCATCCAATTATATACACAATAATGTGTATTTTACATATATCAAGGAAAGAAAAATAAACATACTGCATTTCAGAATTCATTTACTGCAATAACAGAGGCAAAGAGTCAGTAGTAAGGTTAAATCACCAATATTAAGAAAAGCCACAATGTGTATGTAACTTGGAGCCCAAGGAAAGGTACAGCAGCTCAGTATTCCGAGACATGAATTCCAAGGATTTCACACCACCCAATTCATTTCAACTTTGGTACAAAAAATGGAGCCTGGATTGCAGGTCTGGATCCAGATTATTATCCAGCACCCCTAAGCTTCAGGATCCTATTTACATTGACTGTCTTGAGATGTGGGACTGCAAGATCAAGGTAAGTATTTTAATTCTCCCAACTGCAGTCTGGTTTCACTAAAATTGCCTTAATTAACTCAGAACAGTCTCTAATTCTGTAATTACCAGATCAAAATGTTATTTTAAATTGTTCTTCATTTCAGGATATGTGAACACTGAACTAGTTGTAACAAACTTCTAACATTTTCAAAGTCAAAAGTTCATTTTTACTTATAAAAAAAAAAAGCAACAGTAAAACTCTTAACAGAGGCTTAAAAAGGTCTTTATAAAATAATCTCCATCACACTTACAATAGTAAGAAAATGATTCTGGTTGCTAATTGTTAGTAAATATGAACTGGATTGTGTAATCTGTAATAAAGATGGTTATAACTACAGCTCACATTTTATAGTTTGAAGGTGGACGAACGAACATGTCAAGAAAAACAGATTATTGCTGTTCCACCAAGTCCTTTTTAATGAGGACAAGCTGCCTTAGTAGGCAGAGCATGTCTGACAGCCAGCTGAGACAGGAGAGCTGAAGGAGAAGTAATGATTTGCATGCCAAAATAAACTTCTTCACTGATCACCTTATACTTGGCAACTGTACAATTAAACTGATTTAGGATCAGAACTGTGTCATTCCATCCATCTCCTGATGGACAGTGCTGAGCACCTCGGAATTTAAGTTTGCTTGAAGTGACACAAGAAGGTAGAATCAGAGCAAGTTCTGCACTGGCAGAAAAAAAGAAGTCTGATGCTTATCCTGTCATGTGTAAATATGAAAATACCAGATGTTTTCCAAAGAGTTTTTCACCAGGTCTGTGGGAGCAACAGGTGTGGCTGTGCAGAGAAAACAGAACATGAACATATTGGAAATATGAAATATATCAAGTTTTCTATTCCTGTAGCAGTACTAATAAAATTAAACATGCCAACATTCCATTTCAAGAGGGCTCAAAAAGATCTAAAAATCCATACACGTTTTTAATCAAATTTTTAATGTAATAAGCCTCTGAAATATACTTTCTGTGGACACAAATTGGCAATTACAATTACAAACAGAAAAAGCTCACAACAGCTGCTAATAGGATGTCATTCACTGTGCATTTTAATTGGCTATTAGATTCTTTAACTTATGGTAATAAACTATCCTACTCTAAATAGAGACAAAACCCCGATGTGATAATTTACACATCCAAGCTTTAATACACTGTTTACAGGAAACACTGTATTACTGTTTCACACAGACCAGCTCCAGGATGATCTAGAAGAGCTAAATCAAGTCACTGATACAAAATAAAAGTCAAACTCAGAAGGTAACAACCCCCAGAAAGGGCCAACTCCATCCCTGTCTCAGAAACAAAACAGAGACAAAACCAAACATCCAGCTCCTCCCTTAGCCTGCCTCTGCTCATTTTTTATCTGCTCCAAAATTGCCACAGTCCCCAAGAAGTTAAAGGGATCTGCACCAGCAGCCAGGAAATCAAACTGGACAGCAAGAGGCAGCTCTGCACGTAAAGGCAGGGAAGTGGTCAGGTCTCAGCACTCCAGTCAATTAATATGAAAATATGATGAGGGAGCCCAGAGCTCCTCTGGCATTTACTCTTCCCCTTGAGCAGCCCATAAATAGAGGGGCTGTTTCTTCAGATATTCTGCTCCTGTGTAGGGAAATGGATGCTGCTGTCATAGGCACTGCTGGATAATCCATTACCTTCACCTTTGAAAGTCTTAAAAGAACAGAAAAGAGAAAAAAACCAATGCCAACCCTACCTGACTAACACTGGGGGAGAATTTTCCACTTCAGTACTTCGAGATTTATGTGATAATATTTTACACAGTGTATGGAAAGACACTTCTCCTGTGGAAAAGATCCTGGTCTCCCAGTGTGCAGCATTCCCAGGACACCTCTTGTCATGTAGTGTCTCCAGTGGGCCCTACTGCCCTCCCACTTAAACCTCTGCTATCTGAGTCCCAGCCTCAAACACTGCTCAGTCAACCAAGTGCTGAGGGGCCTTCTGAGCAACTCCTAATGGAATTACAGACTTCCCTGGCTGTGCTTTGTTGTGTGACATCCTGCTAAACCCTCCTCCAGCTGTGCAGTTCTCAGTGATAAAACACAATTATGCCAGAGCCTGCTGAAGCTGAGCAACAAACTACTTTGTAGAGATAAATCACCACGTTCCCTTCCCCTCCTGCAAAGGCACTTAAAGGCCTTTCCTTCACAATAAGCTCCATATGATTTCAACCAAAGTGGTCATAAAGAAAGAGAAGGAGAGAAAAAATTTTGCAATTCTGCCTTGAGACACTGCCTAAGCCAGTGTGAGAGCTGACACACCACTGGCACAGTGTGCAGCCAAATGGGGCCTTTTCCTTCACTTGCCTGTGCTTTAAAAAATGCATTTGATCAGCCCTGACATTTCATTTTAAAAAAAGATGCTATCAACTGACCATCAGAAGCACTCTGTTACAAAAGACTACTAAAACTGTATGGTAGCAGTGAAAGATGCCTCAAATAGTCCTCTGAAATGTCAAGTATTTCTCTTCATGCTGGGTATTTATGTAGCTTGGCATTATCAGTTCTTCTGAAAATGGAGAAATACATCAGAAACTCTCTTTTTGTATGATTCCTTGCCTTCCAAAAAGGCAAGGTGCACATTATTTCCTCCTTGCCTCTCAAAAGAGAGTATATTCTTTTCTACAACATCTAGTGATCCAAACTGGTACAATACAGATCCTCAGTTAGGAAACACATATCTTAAAATAAAAATACCTGCAAGAATATTTCTATCTCAGATACTCAATCATACTGTGTATTAATTTCTTTTCAAAGTGAACCAACTTCCATGCTGTGTCATTTCCCTTGTTCTACTGAAATCCTTAATCTATACAAAGATAATAAAATAAAAATACTTCAGTAATTTATCAATATCAGTGTTTAACACTTTCTTGGGAGACAAGCAGCTTTTTTGCTGTCATACACGTGCCCCACTGGTCAACAATATGGACATTAAAGAAGTGGAAACACTGTTGGTGTTCTTTAATCTACTGCACTGTAAATGAAGTTTCAACAGATCCAAGTTTTCCAAGTTTTCCTGGTTTGGAACATTCACTGAACAAATGAACTGAGGGAGAAGCATGATAAAGAGAAATCATGCTTTGGTCATGTTAGTACTGATGGTTATTATCCCAGACCAAAACTACCAACATCAGATATCTTTTGGGAATGAAGAGGGAAAGAACTCGAAGACAACCCCTGCATTCAAGTCTAGAAATTGTTTTTGCAATCAAAATGACATTTTATGGCTGCCTGCCTTGTAATTTAAACTTCAGAGGAAAAAGGGAAAGTAAAGACATCTAAGCTGCAGCTGAATTTGATATGAGTCCATAAGTTATACTGGAGCAAACTTACAAATTCCTGTTTCTAGACATCAATGCTGTGGCTGCTCAGGATTGATATTCATAGTCCTGTATATCTCTTTGAGGAACAGCAAGGCAGTGTCTTCAGAACCCCTGGGAAGAATGAAAAAAAAATTAAAAGTTAGTTCAATATGGTCCATGTTCTAATTCTTGAAGTCATTCCATGCTATCTCAGCTCTCTAAAAAGAATACATTCTACTTGTCCAGACTTTCTTCCTCCCTTCCTTGCCATTAAAATGTAAGATAGTTCTCAAATAATTTAAAGTTTAATATAATTCAAGTGCCATGCTCCCAAGAGGCTGTTTTGCCTCTTATTTTCAAAAATCAAACCTTCAGGCTATCTTAATTTAAATTTGACATGAATAGACTTAATTTTCTGATTCATCTGTAAAATGCTATTTAAACACATATAAACACCATCAACATAAAAATGAAACGAGCACTGTAAAAATAAAAAAGTTAAACACCTAAATTTTAACAAAGTTTCAAAGCTGTGGGAGTTAGATGAGGGCAGCTTCCTGTGCTTTTTAAAATAAGTGACAGAGGGAGACATCAAAGGAGATTAAGGTGCTCAGGACTGTGATCCTCCAAGTGTGAGGAACATAATTTACAGAACATCAGTACTGAGTTAAACGTGCAAGTTAAGGGACTACAAATATTTTCCACAATCAGGCACAGGAGCTCTGCTCCCTCTTAACGCGCCCAGCATTTCATTTAAGGCTTTTCTCACCATTCCCCAAAAAAGAGCTCTCTCATTTGGGTCATTATTCACCGGGCTTATCTCCCCTAATCGAATGACAAACCCCAGCTAAGTGCAGCAAGTTTTTAAAGAGCTGGCAGTGAGCGGCTGCCACCCCGTGGCAAAGAATTCTCCAGCCTTTAACCAGCGTGTGGAACGGCACTGCCACCACTGGGGCGTCTGGGCAGAGCTCAGCGCTCACAGCAGCCTCCAGAATCCCTTCCCGGGCAGCTCCCGAGCTTTGAGGGTGAGTGATATTGGCTTGAATATAAAGATCCTTCAGGAAACGCTTCAATGCCACATTTTAACCTCGGGGAAAACGCCTGCTTCTAAAATTATCAGCTAGTGAAAACCAACCCTTCAAAAGGAACGTAGAGCACTATTTGTCCAGCACCTGCTAAACTCAAAACAAGAGAGCAGTCACTCCTCCCTCCCCAGCACTGCTCTGCTCAGCTCACAGCTGACCTCCAAGTGTGCTGGTCTTGTGCTCTGCCTTTCCACACCTTGTGGATTTTCACGTGCACCTGATTTTATGACAGTAAGAAAATGTATGCAATGGCACACCAAAAAAAGAGAGCAACTCATCAGGGCTAATGCAACAGGTCAGGAGTTGCACTATTTGTATAAGTGGAATGATATCTTTCTCTGTTTGAGATATTTAAGCACCTTAAAAAAAATAAATCCAAATCCAGGGAAACAATTTTGCACTACAGCTCTGACCACATGATGACACCAAACTCTGCTTCTTGTTCTATAAATTTTTCTTTCTGTGTACAAGCAACCACTGCATAAAAGTGGTCAATCATAACCATCCAAATTTACAGGAAGTTCCACTGTGCCTTTATCTTCTTCTTTTTTTTTGTTAATATTTGATAGCAGAGCATCCAGCAATGTCATTTCAACATGAAATGGTAATTAAGTTTTACTATATATTGTAGTCTAATACAGTTCCTTCATGAACAGTTTGATTTGAAAAACTACAGTTGTCAAAATGCTTACAGAGCTCTCCTTGTTTTGAAAATGATAGTAGCCAAAAATGTGTGTTTTGAGTGTCAAAGGTCAAGAGAACAGCATGCAATGTCTTGGGTACAAACACGATGATAGATTCGTGCACCCTGCACTCACACAGAATTCTGAAATCAGATGAGCCTGCCATTCCTGGACATTCATATATACTGGTTACCTTAAGCAATATTTACAGAATCACAAATATTTCCTCTTACCAGTAGCACAAATGACTCTGCAAAGCAAAGAGGTATTCATTGAAGCTTTCTATTGGCTTCTCTTGGAGCACATAATCAATCCGACGTCCCCCATTCAGCATTCCCACCTTCACTGAGGAATCTTCATCTTTTGGAGGCTCTGGACTTTCAGTGATCTTCTCAGCTAAAATGACAAGAGTTTAAGGTTTAAACTATTTCCAAGCACAGCCTGCTTGACTATAATCAAGAAATATCACCCATTTCCCCTGCTAAAATGTCCAAGAGATTGAGATAAGACAATAACAACCACCAGAACTGGCCAGAACTGCACGATTCAGAAAGGTGACTGGAATTATAGGCTTATTTCTTTCATAACAGTTTAAACAGTTTGTTTGAAAAAGGCCTCATGAAAAGCAGTAGCTGAGCAATTTTCAGAACAAACCCCACTGTTTTATATATACACAGATCCAGTCATTCTATGAGTGAATAACCTGACATGACATATTTTTACATCTCTCCTGCACAGTGTCAATCACTATCCTCAATCCACACTAAGAGGAGTGATTTGTCTTTCTAAGAATAGACAAAGCCAGCACTGCCAAACACAGACAGGTAATTCACAACTGGCAATCCTGCCCTTGCTATTATTAAGGGTATTATTTACACCTGAGTTAAACTTATTTTTATTCTGTTAGAGAACACACCTAAACGCTTCTAAGCTCCTCGCAAAAAACTCAGTAGAAAACTACTCGAGAATAAATCATGGAAAGATTTATTCATACTGATTTGCCCTGAAAGAAAACACACCTGATTTAGAAACCTGATTTAGAAACCTGCCATTCTAACAGAAAGTTGAAAGAGTGTGCAAATTAAAGCAGTTTTCTCAAGTCAAGTGTGTTCTGCCCATGACAATAACAGCTGAGTGACCTCTCCTTATTTTGATCTCAACCCACAAACCTTTCATTGGATTTTCTCTCCCCCTTCCAGCTGAGGGGGGGAGTGACAGAGCAGCTCTGGTGGGAACCTGGTGCTTAGCAGAGAGGTCTCTTTAACAGGGTCAGGAAAATCAATAGCAAACAGTCACTGGGATACTCAAGCTTCAATTAATTTGAGCTCAATAAGTTAGAGGTAAAACAATAATATGTCCACATACCTTCTACTACTTGCTTTTCTTCTTCCTCTTTTATTTGGTTGGCTACTTTCTCCAGCTCTGCTTGCAGCTGAGTTGAAGATGTGTGGGCACGGGCAAATTCATTCAGGGTCTGCCATGCACTCTTCAAAGAGCTGATAAAGCCCTGTTTCAGATCAGAGCCCATACGAGACAGAGAGTCTTTCAGCTCTAAAAAACAACAAACAACAAAAAAATCTCAATACAGAAGGATTTAAAATTACAACCTAAAACCAGAGTGATGAAACTCTGTTTAACAAATATCTCAATTCCCAGGAGAAACAGGCCTGCTGTGTCATGAATGTGTTTTCTGCTTCTCTATTCCATTCAAAAAGATTAAGGGAAATGCAACTAATACACAAATGATTTCTCACTGAATGGGTCAATGAGTTAAAACCTACTAGCACAGGAAACAGTTCAATAGTCTCCAAATGCAGAAGGGTCCACATAAATGACATAAATAGCTCCATCACCCCCCACAATCACTCCTCACACCCTACACAAAAGGAAGGGGAGAGAGAGACTAATTTCAAACTCCAGCACAGCAGAAGAGACCAGAAGAGCTGCCACTGTCTCTTGCAGTGGTAGTGAATTTGGAGAAGCACTCCCTCAGCCTGTAATTCTGCTACAGCTCAGGAATTGTGTCCCCAGTAACAATCTGACATTCACACTGCTGGGAAATGCTGGATGAAGGAGAGTTCTTTACAATACAAGAGTTGTAAACTAGAACATTCCTGAACAAGTATCTTGTCTAGTCTAGGAAAGCAGACTCACTCTAAAGTACCATTCTAATGGTACAGATGGTGCAGAACTGCTCCACCTGAGTGCCTGAAGATGTTTAGGGAGGGCTCTGTGAACTTCTACAGCAGAAATCTTGTCAACTGAACAGCAAAACTGACTTTCCTTATTAGGTTTGCAAAATTTCACAAGAGCACCTTGGTCTGATGGGTGCCTGTGAGCAACAAAATCCACTCCCTGCCCAGTGGCTGCAGAAACACCTTTTCCTCCAGGTTTGCAATCCTGAACAGACACTGGTAAAACACATCACGGGGGTCAGTAGGGGCAAGGTAAGAGAAACCAATAAATTTAGTGTCTGTTTGACAGCATCTTAGAAATGAAGGTGAACAAGAAATGTGCAGCAATTTTTAAATGGAACTTGGGTAATGAGAAGCTCAAATCTGGAGGAATTATCATTATTACTTCTGAATCAAATTGTGAATGCCCAACTTATGGGACTGGGTGGAATCATGTCTGATGTTCAGGAGAAACAGGGTGTCAGATATCCAAGAATGTTCATTAGTCTCTTAAAATTTTATAAAACTCTAATGCATCAAATGAGGCAATAAGAAAAATGAGATCCATATGAAATAAGTTTTCTTTTTACCCAGATGAAGTCTTTTTCTGCCTTTATGATGTGGAATGAGAACTGGTTTTAAATCCATGTCTTCAATGATCATTGGTTCTAACCTGTAAGCTACTGGATCAAGCTGTTGAGAAACAACACATTGACATTTAGTTATCTTAGAAATTATTCTAATTATCACATTTCAGTGAAAAAAAATCCCTAGTTATGATTAATAGAAACCCATTTTTTAATTCTGTACTATCTGAATTTACAGAAACTTAGTTCATGACAGTTTAGTTCAATCATAAGATTAAGTAGATTCATTAACTACTTCAGTCTTGTTCTACAGACAGAGATTCTAATGAGGAAACACAACAGCAAGATTTTCTTGCACTCTGATGATCTCTATTCAACATGTCACTGTTGAACTGTCAAACAAGATGACACAGGACAAAAGTACTGAATGTAAAAACACAAACACTGCACAAAAATCTACAAGAGTGGCTTGAAATTAATGGAGGGAAAAAAGTTCCTTAGCTCTGAAAAGAAACAAGGCAAATATTTTCAAACCAACCCTATAGGTATGGAACCTATAGCCAGACCTACTTCACTTTTGCAGTAAAGATTACAAATATGTGGAATAAATATGTCAGATGGGTCAGGGGGGTTTTGTGTTTTGGGAACTGTATGTAAGGGAATAAGAGATGTAATGCTCAGAAGTTAGAACTTCATATTCTACACTTCTTGTCACCAGCATCAGCTAAAATCAGATCTCAAAAGCTCTGCTTACTCACTGGGTGATAGATATTGAAGAATCCCTTGCAGGTAGGAAGCCTGTAGTTTTCATCAATCTTCTCCACCCCCCTCACAGTGAGGAACACACCAATGGGAGAACCCAGAGCAAAGAAAATATCTGGTTCAAAGTCCAATGCACTGTAAACCACAGAAACCTGGCAGACAGAAATCAGACACAGAATCTCTCAGAACTGCCAGCTAAGTCATATAATGCTTAGCCAGGAAGGAAAAAGCAAGTTCTGTATTAAATCAACCACATGCTCACAGCACTTCCAGGAAGCTTCAGCTGCATTGCCCTGTTCCATAATAATATCATAGTACTAGTGCATATTGATACCATGATATTAAAGTGGGGTTTTAAGGAAAAAAAAAAAGTAAAAAAATATTTAAACAAGGAAGTTTTTAAGTTTAGTTTGAGGTAAACCTTAAATATAACAGCATAAATGGATCAATTGAGGCGACCATGTTAACTGTAAAGCCACAGAGGCATTTAATCTGATGTCACTCAATCTTCTGTCATTCACACAGTTCTGCTTCTGGAACAGAACTGTGTTTACAGCTCACTCACTGCTGGAATTAAAAACCAACTGTAGTGACAACCTTGCTATAGTAAGTTTTGCTTTTCAGCAATCTAACCCACCCTCCCAGCCCCCCCTTCCCACCAAAGGGCGAAGTTCTGTGTAAACATCATTTTTGTATAACAACCAAGGGAGGTAGCCCAAAGTCATAAATATTTAAAAAAAAAAACCCACACAAACAGAAAAACAAAGAAAAGGACAGGATTGTCCAAATCATTTAAATGGATGTAGTCTCACCTGGCCAGTTCCTACTTCAAAGTACTCGTAGTCAATGTTGACAGAAGACACGGATGCACCAACTGGGAGTTTCCTCTTTGAGTGCTGACCAGCCTCTGGAGAGGAGACAGAAGGAACTGACTCTTTTGCTTTCTGGGTGTCTTCCTGAGTTTGGAGTGTGGCAGCCAGCACTGCTTTCTTTTCTGCTATTGCTTTCTTCTGTTCCTTTTGAGAAAAGTTTCAAAGTTAGGGCACAACAAAAGTTTATTTCACAGTCGTCAAAATTTCTTTAATATATCCAGGATGTTAAGAAGAGTGTTCAAGAATAGAAGCTACTCCACAGTAAGGAAGTCAGTTACATTTGCCTGATCATGTTTTATTTCATTCCTGAAAAATGTATTTACCTGCTTGGCTGCTCTGTCTTTCACAAAATTAGCTATTTTCTTTCTTGGTCCAAGAGGTATTCCCATTTCCTTCAGGTCATCAACTGTACACATGAGCTAAAGAAACAGCAAACACACCCAATCAAAGCACACTTCATAACTTTTCTAGTAATACATGTAATTTCTTACTGGCAATGACTTATGAATTTGCTAAGTCATTTTATAAAGCTATAGAAAATATAAAACATTAAGAAGACATGAAACAAAGTGCTTTAACAAAACTGGGGGGGATGTACCACACCTAGAAAAAAGGACAAGAGTCACCTAACACTTAGGCTTCAAGTCATGCATGATTATCTTATCTTTGCAACTGCTCTCTGTCTCATGGTCACTAAACTCGAAGGAAAAGCAGAACAAAACAACAACAAACCCCAGATATAAACCCCATCCCCTGGGCAGCCCCCAGAAGCCAAGTGAGCACTGCTGTACCAGAGACTCCATGTCCATCCGCTCCTTCTCAAACGTGCTCACATACTCCGACAAACTCAGCATCTCCAGAGTCTTCTGCAAAGTGGCAGCATCCTCATCCAGCTCAGGCTCACAAAGGTCATCACCAGATGTGGCAATTGAGGAGCCCAAGGAACTGCTATCTTCAGTCATCTTAACAAAACAGCACAGAACCAGAATCACATCCTCTAATAGTGAAAAATCGACGTGCAGCAAGCCAAACCAAGTGGAATTCCTTTCTCTTAAAAACATTAGCATGCAAGCTCTGTAAATATACATCCACTTTTAGTGAAGAGGGATGCAAATTCTCCTCTTATAAGAGACCAGCAAAAGAAATATTTAAAAATCACTAAGAGAGACAAAAGTTTTGTTGAGCTTTCTGACACTTAAAAATACTTCCTTTTATTCACCAAACAACTGGTCACCATTTCCACCCTGAGCACAGACAGATTCTTTCCCTCTTACACACCTCCCCCACCAGTTAGATACAGTTAAGACCAAGGTACATGTTCACAAGGGTCAAAGCTGATGTTCATGATCAAATCCCATTACCAGCCCAGTTGGAACTTGAGCAAGATGCAAACAGTTTTTCCTGAGAACTGACAGTATTTACAAAACTGCAAATTCCATGAACAAGTTCAAATGTACTATCAGAACCCACAACCATGTTTCAGCTATAAATTCAGAAAAATTAAGAAAAAAATTGCTGGAAATATCAGGTCTATTGGGCTGGAAAGACTAGTAGCAAATTACCTGTTTATCATGAACAGCCACATCCTTTACAGTCCCATTAACAGCAGAGAAGGGCCCAGAATTCACTGATGAAGCCAAGTCCTTCTGGTTAGACAATATGTCAAAGAGAATTAAGGAACCTGGAAACAAGAATTAAAGTTGACTTGGGAAAAATGCCAGGTATTCCTGTCCCTAAATCTCAAGGAAGATTTATATGCAATAACATCAAATAGATTGGTCAAAAAACACGGCTGAATTAAAATAAAATACCCACCTATTAATTTGAACATAATTACTCTTGGCTAAAAGCAAGCCCTTTCCCCCCCACCTCCATTCATGCTTTATGTAGTTGCCATGATTAAATTATCTTTCTTTAAACACCTGAGACTGCTTGCCAAGCTGGAGGAAAAGTTCCAGCCCAAACCAGCATGTCAATATGTCATTATAACACTTATTCTATCTTCCAAAAAATGAGTGTAATTTAACTAAGTGGGGGTTCTGAGACACAGAAATCACCCACCTAACAAGACACCAGATAAGCTGTCAGCTTTTAAATGCAAATTAGATGCTAAGTCTTCAAGAAGGAAACGACAGAGGGGGAGAATGTACTCATGCACGAAGTACTAATTTTCTCTCAAAGCCTGATAAACTCAGCTCCTGGGAGGTGTTTGTTAGTCAGCTAACAGCTCATTTGAGCTGGATGCTTAACGAAGGAATGCTGGTTTGTCCCAAAGAGCCCTAAACCAATCACCTAGGCTGTGCCCAGCCACAGAGACTCCTCCTTTGAAGTCGGGGTTGCGGCTCATGAAGAGCGCGTACAGCCGGTTCATTTCCAGGCCGACT
Organism: Manacus vitellinus; assembly: GCF_001715985.3. Lineage (NCBI taxonomy): Eukaryota > Metazoa > Chordata > Aves > Passeriformes > Pipridae > Manacus > Manacus vitellinus. The sequence goes on from NW_021940541.1 coordinate 5,531,266, forward strand.
TTATCCACGATGGTCTGGCAGTAGGTGGGGCTGTTGTAGAACAGGATGTCGAGCAGCGTTTCGTTGGTGAAGTGCCGCAGGCGCCCGATGCTCGGCAGAGTGATTTTCTTTATGTTCCTGGTAACACAAAACCATTAAAAGTGTTGAATGCCTTTTAAGAAACACAGATAAGGACTTCGTTAACTTTTGAAGCGACAGGTAATGTCACTCCACTTAGAACTGCAATGTAAATTCTACAGAAAGTGTCTCTAAAAACATTTTTTTAAAAAACACAGACTTCTGGCCTTGTATATTCATACATTAGTGCTACCTGCTGATTGTACATATTCGAGAAAGATACAGCTCCCTTTTTTCTCTCCAGGCTGAAGGGATGCCTGAAATAATCTCTTTTCTATTCCAACACTGCTCTCACACAGTTACAGAGAACTTCTGTGAGCAGATTGAAGTGGAAGAGAAAAAGAACCCACACACAAAATTATAATCATAGAATCCTGAATTCTGTTAGGCAGCTGAGCCAAGGACTTTTTTCTTTTGAAGCAAAGTACCTATATTTGGGTAGGAGTGGTAGCCTAACAGAATTCAGGAGCTCCTCTAGGACTGGACAGAGGGCTTGATGCCTTCCTCAGAAACAGGATCCTGACACCTCCCAGAGTCAAACTCAGACTGCAGGAAGGAAAAGAACAAAAAACTCTCCATTCTAAATTGTACAACCTGTTACTGGACAAAACATCTCCATGTTCACCACCTCATACTTACCATCACCACCCCTACACACTCACCATTATGTATCATGCACTGGCCACTTTCCTGAAAAGTGTGTGTGAAAATAAACAAGAGAAAATATCCCTCATGCCTTGCCAGCTTTCCCAATGCTCCTTATCAAAATGCTCATTAAATGAAATTAGCAACTCTCTTTTGTAACCCAGTCACACATTTACTCATCTAGCCTACAGAGCACAGGAACTGCTCTTTTCCTCCACTTTCCAAAACCTCTTAAATAACAGCTTATATGAAGTTTTCAACATTAAACAACACACTCACCTGTCTACACCTGTTGCATCTCCATGCAGAGAACTGTGCCAGTGAACTGGAAGGAATTCCACCCTGCTCACTTTACCTTCCTCCAAACCCTTCTTAAAGTGAGTCTGCAGCAACTTCAGAGAAACAGTCCGAAAATCATCCACTGCAAAGAAAAACAATAATGGAAGTCTGATAGTAGCAGTACTTAAGTAATACTCCCTCTTCCCCCCTAATTTCACACATAATCAGAATACAAATGATGGAAATATCTTTTCAAGTATTACCCCTCTAACAATAAGAAAATACATGTTTTTGTTAAAATGGACTTTTCTAGCAAGCTTTGATTTATCTCACAATGAGATTTTCACTCCATGACCAGAAAGGGCTTTTTTAATTTACTCAGTTGTACTAGAATTTATTTAAAAAAAAAAAAAGGCAAACAGAAAACCACTCCTTGCACACAAACCACACAAAGCAACACATTCAGTCACACAAGAAAAAGCAAAAACCCCAAACAAACAAAAAGGAAAAAAACCACCCCACAGATCTCAAGACCCAAATCACTCTGCAAGTCTGATATTGAGGACTAGTATTAACAGGTAAAGCTGCAAGTCTGACAAAACACAGATTCTGCTTTTGGAAAATAATCATGACAAAATTCTACCAGAAGTTGAGCTTCTTAACATTAGGGACTTTTTTTAAAAAAAAAAACAAACAACAAACTACTTGCTTATCTGATTATGAGCTACAGAGAACCACATTTAAACAGTTAAGAACACAACTACTCATTATACAAGCCAAAACTTACCACATTCAACAATGCTTCTAAACCTCAAGTCACATACAGGACCTATGCCATGAACCATAAATACCAGATGGTCAATTTGGGACATTTCTCCTGTAAAAAAAGAAAATAAAACATTCAGAGTGCCAATATGTACTGAAGGAATGAAGTTTAGAGTCAAGTAACTCTATAAAGCCTATTATGATTCAGAACATAACAGAGCCCATAGGATATTTTTGATTAAAAAAACCCCCAAAACCACATAATCTCTTTCAAGCAGCTTAGATTAAGGAATAACTTCAACCTTTAGACTGTAGGCATGAACAGTGCATTGCCATATTGTCCAGCTTCTGCACAGACCCAACCCAGCTGGTCCCAGTGCAGACCCACCTCCAGGGCTCACATACCATCAGGAATCTCATCATGGTCATCCTCAATTCCACGTTTTACCAGCCTTGGTCTTGCCTGACCATCCTGAGAAGTGCCCCATTCATCTGGTGTGGCAGCAGGCTGGAACTGAACTATGACCTGCAGCAAATACATTTGTTGTAGTTTATCAATTATGAACACAAAAAACCTTAAGACTTGTTATTCTGAAAGCACTGCATAGTTTAACACACTTTTCCATTGCTTTACCTTGCATCTGAAACTCAGATCTTTTCTTCAGCTAGCATATATGCAAAAATAACCAAAAAAGCCCTTGAAAACCCTAAGACCATTCCCCAGAGCAGGGACAGCTTCACTAAAATCAGACTCCAAAACCACAGACAATCTTCATTAGTGTGAACAGAAACCAGATCACTCAGACAAAAGTAGACACTTATTGGAGAAGCTGGGCCTGCTGAGGGATTCTGAACAGCTTTAACTCCTCAGACAAGCATTATTCCAGTTCCTCTCTCCTAGTGCCCAGTATCCACTCTTCCTTATGTGAGGAAACTGAATATTACCTGATTTACAATAACTGTATCACAAGGAGAAAACAGAAAAAAAAAAGTGCTTTTCAGGGAATGACAACAGCATTTGAAGTAGTCCTCAGTAGGAAGTGAGGAATTCAGTAGTACAGCTGTTTAGAGGACTTACACTTGTAGTCTGAACTCATATTTATGACACCAAGTGGTTTAAGTGCTCCTTCTCTAGGTTTTTGCTGGACACAATTCCTTAACCAGCATTATTAAATGCTTCAAGTAGGAGCAACCATGATTCTGGCCCTTGGCTTGTTCTATTTATTAATTACTACATCTGTGATAAGTGAACAGATAACAGCACCACTCAACAAGGCTGAAGTCCACGTTTTAATAACATGAGACTGTTTGCAGAATATTTAGAATAACTTTTAAAGCTTGTTTTGCTATATTCTTGCAGCCTAAAAATAGCCACAGTAGAAAACTTCTCACAGATTAAATAAACGAACTATTTACCTTATAGTTAGATTAATGTTCTTCTCCACATGAAAGCTCTCAGCTTAAATTATCTTTCATTAGGTACAGACTGTATGAGGTTAAACTAATTCAAATGGCCTACCATTTGCTGCTAGTTATGCTTAGTGCAAATACTTATCATGCAAACCCTTATTCCCCTTGGGTCTCAGAAAGCATTGTCTGTTAACCACCTGGCAGCACATTGAGGTAAGCAGAAGTTGAGTGATCCATAAACTTTATATCTTCAATGCACACATATCCAAAGCAAGTATCAATCAAGATTAAAACTGCATTCAATTTATGCTTCCATCCATTTGCTCCTTCATCCCTAATGAATCCTGTGAGATAAAACTGCCAAAATCTATTACCTTGGGATTGTGCATAACAATGGTCTCCCCATTTGGGAACTCAAGTCGCCGGTGCCATTGATTTGTAGTCACAGCCCTTTTATATTCTGCCTGAAACAGTAAATAAGTTACACAAAATCAGGATGTCTTCTCCTCAGCAATTTTCTGGCCTTGTGCATCATCTGTAATGTTACAGTTATAATTT
>NW_021940541.1:5536449-5541825 GCF_001715985.3 Manacus vitellinus
TGTCCAGGTCCCTCTGCAGAGCCCTCCTGCCTTCCAGCTGATTGACACTCCCCCCCAGCTTAGTGTCATCTGTAAATTTGCTGATGGTGGACTCAATCCCCTCATCTAAATCATCAATAAAGACATTAAATAGAACTGGGCCCAACACTGATCCCGTGAAGACAAACTACAGAATATCAGGCAACTGTTGTGTTGCTTCTAAAACCCTTCTACATGCTCTGCACACAACCAAAAAGCTTTGAGAAATCCCCAGAGATGATACTCATTCCAGAACTGACAGCTTAACAAAAAGGCAAACAAAGATAATCAGGAGTTCTATGAGAAATTCTGGTATCCACCAGGGATGATACATCTCAACACAGATGGTATCAAGCAACAGATAATGGAAGTGAAATAAATTAAGTGGCAGAAAACCCATCTTCAAGATATGTATTAAACTTCCTTATTACTGCCATACCACCCTCTCATACAGCAGTGCCATTACTCCAGTATTTTCCTTTCAGTCCTTCTGTTCCCCTCTGGATGAGTTAGAACTTACCAGAATTATAGACTTCCTCCAGTTTTGCAGAATCCAGAAGGCTGAATGGCATCCATATCTGCTTGTCCTCCACCTCCTTACAGTAGAACCAGTGTGGCTGAACTGGCTCATACTGGTTGTGCAGCAAGACAGGAGGGGCTGGGACCAGGGGACCTGCAGGCCTGGCAGCCTGGAGCTGGGACTGTGGAAACTGAAAATATATGGGCAATAAAAATATATATCAACCTCACACAGCTTTCCATTTCCAAAACTCAAGCTGAGCTTATTTCTTACACAACTTGGCATGAAAATAAAAACGTGTTCTTCTCATTATTCATTTACACATAATTACACTTTTGCATGAAGATTGTCAGGTTTAGCAAGTGCCCACTTGAGTAATAGCTCTCATCCTGCAAAGTGATCACAACAGGCAGATTTCTAACTCAGATGCAGCCAAGTAAAAGTAGCTGATTTTGAAAGGGATTAGAGCCTACATAAAGCTGATTTTGTGCAAACTGTACAAAAACCCAGTTAGTACAACTATAAGCAAGTGATGTCAGCAGTAGCAACTGCTTTGGTTGATGATACATTTAATGAAAGAAGAAAACAATCACGAAAATATTGTACAATATATAAATCAAACAAACAGAAGTTCTGAAATTATATAATCTAAAACTCCAGATTGTTTAGGTTCTACTGTCTTTGCATTGTTTTGTCATTATGTATTTACATTCTTTATTTATGATAAGGGAGATATAGCAATAGCTCAGGCAAAATAAAAACTATTTTGTGCTGTTTTCAAGGCCAACATATCAGGTTATTACCAACTCCTTTGCATTATTTTAATAATGTTTTTGTGCAGGTAAAAAAGGATGGAGATTAATGCTTTATATCACACAAAATCATCAACCAATGTGTTTCAAAGAATTTGCTGACAATTTTACGTGACTTAGTTTCAAAAAATTCTGGTTTCACCAACAAAACCAGCTTGAAAAGAGATTTTAGCCTGTATCTTGCAAAGGGCTGAATGACCCCATTTACAGCAGAGGTACAAACAGTGCAGCAGCACAGCTGAAACTCAGCAAACTCAGAAACCCACAGAAAAGAGCTACAGAACTTCACAACCTGCCTTTGTTTCTGACCCCAGAAGCTCATGTGGCTACAGCCTCAGAGTACACTCACTTCAAAAATCAGGAAGTTTTCCTGAAACAACACAGTTTCAGAAAAGAAACTTTTCTAGTTTCTCTTTCCTAGTGAAAAAAATTTTGCTGTTAGAAATGGCTCAAGACTTTTTCTGGGTTTTTTTGGTGGAGAAGAGAAACCTTCCAAAGGTAAAATATAGAGTTGAAAGAGGACAGTGACCTCACTTGGTTTGTTCTGGTAGCAGGACCTCAGGAATGAGGAAGGTAAGTGACTTCAGTGGTTTTGTTGTGCCCCAGGCCATGGGGAAGGACAGACACAGCTGTGTCAGACAGACATACCTGTGTCAGACAGACATACCTGTGTCAGAGGCCCCGGAGGTGTCTGGTACATCTGCATGGGTGGCACAGAGGAGGGGGTGTGGGCAGGGGCATGGCTCTGCTGCAGCTGGGGCGGGGTGAGGTAGGGGTTGGCTCTGCTGCTCAGGGTGGTGTGTCTGTAGGGGTTGTAGCCCTGCTGAGGTGTTCCTGGGGGAAGTCCTGGAGCACTGGTGGGTGGGGGACAGCTCTGCTGAGGGCTCTGGTACGGTGGGATTCCCACCTGGGAGGTGGGTGGGGCACTGTAGGACTGGGAATTGGGAATATGAGGTGAAAAGGCATTTTGCCCATCCTGTGACCCAGACACGAGTGGAGGTGAAGTTGGAGGCCTGGAGAAGGCTGGTGCTCCCACAGGTGTTGCAGCAGTTGTCAAGGGTGGCTGCCCAATACTTCCAAAGGGATCACTGCTGCTGGGCACTTGAGAGAAATAGTTGAAAGTCTGTGGTGGGTTGGGGCTGGCAGAAGTCTGACCCAAGAAGCTGTCCTCTTCCCCAACGTCTGCAGAATCATCTGCAAAGACAAAAGGACCACCAGAGACACCGTGAGACATTCAAACCACCTGCTGTGTGTAGTCAAAATGTTCTGTAACATTAGCAGCTATTGCCAAAACTGTTGGTCTCCAGAAAGCCAGAAGTACTACAAAGCCTGCACAACTCTGGTGATCAAGCACGTCATAAAATGAAACAGAAGATACAGAGTCTCCAAGAACATTTAAAATGGATCATAAGTCAGTCAGGGTACACAGAATAAGCAACAAATATTAAAAACTTTAAATAAGAAACCAAAGTATAATTGGAGTCAGGACCTTCCCAAGGCAACTTGGCAGGTACTAAAATCCCTCCCAACTTCACTTACGCCTCACAAATGCAAGGGCAGCCTTGGTTCATCCCCTTTCCCCATGGAACCAATCATTAAGCACAGGGTTTTATGCTCTAATTTTCAGACTTCCAAGATCAAATAAAAAATTAGACTTTAAAAACATTCCTAAATAGGCCACACCTACTGATTAAACATTCCATTCTTGCCTGCTCCTTTAGCACAGCCCTCACAAGGTTTCTCATCTGACTTGCAAGGTGGCCATAACTCATGATCCCAAGTGACTTGATGAGTAGGATTTACTCCAGTTCTCCCTAAAAATCCTACTCTAGCCTGGCATAAAAGCTAAATTTCTGGTGTAGAAAAATCAATCCTCATTCTGCATAATTGCAGGAGAGGGTTAAAAAAGGTACAAGGCCATTGAGAAAACAAACCAAATTCTGGTCAATCACACTTTTCTGCTTGACAGGGATTTAGCAACAAGTGGAAAAAATAAAGGGTTGACATTATTAGAGGTCTCACAGTAAACTCAGCTAAACCTGTGATGGCCTGAGCAGCACTGCCTGCCTGCTGAGGGAGCAGCACCTTGCAAGGAGTCAGTGCAATCTGCAGAGGATAGAACTGTGTTTCATCTGCTCTGACAATCTAATGATCCCCAGGCTGTGGGGGAGACACCCCAAAGGTATTGCTGCTTCTCTGATACTCAGTCCCCAGACCAGCAACAAAAAATGTCTTTATCCACAGCCAACAAAACTGTACCAGAGACTATCAAGGGAGTACAGGGGAATCCACGGAGGAGTCTCCCTAGGAGGCTGCTGTTCTAATTAATTAATCATAAAAGAAACAGCTGCCAAGATTAAAAAGAACTATTTTAACCATCTTTTATTTAGTAGTCTTTGCAGACAGTGCCAATTTGAGGCATCACCTGCCTTACCAATTACTTACCTTACACCTTACCAGCTTCTCTTGCTTTCACCCACAGCACTCACCCCACTCTGAGGAACAACCCCAAACCTGTGTGTGTAGGCCATCATTTGGAAAATGCTGAAAGCATTTACAAGCAATGACCACTCTGAAGTCAGGCCTGGGGATTATCTCCCAGCTACAAGCAGAATGGCCATTTATGCTAAATAAAAGGTCTCAATTTCTAAACAACAAAATCCACCTCACTTCCATATTTCATAAACACCGTGGAACAGAGAGAAGCTACTGCACACCACACTCTCCACTCAGCTTTCCCAAATAAGTGGTAATTCACCTCACTGTGTCAGGTCACCCTAAATATGTAGCAGTGTGCTGAAGAGTTCCCAGGGCCTTTACCAAATGCCCATTCACAAAACACCTATTGTTTTCCAATTTCAACCAGGTTTTGGAGATTAAGTTTAACTGCAGCTTTCCCTGCAAAATGAGACTGACAAAAGTTCTGCCAAAACAAAAATTATGTGTGTGTGTGTATATATACCTGCTGGTTTACAATACAATACGTTACTTTCTATCTTTCCTGTTTCTAATTTTGCAAACACTACATTGGAACATGAGCCCAGCCTGGCAGTAAAACAAGCACATCCTGTCAATTTAAAAAAATGAATGTACAGCTTTGACATGCAAGGGCAATGTCCTCCCCACGTACAAAAGAGTCTTTCTTCAGCTGTGACTGTGTCAACCTCCTGCATCTCCCTCCCTCCTCATTCACAGACTGTCACCAGACAACCACAAGTGACATTAATCCACTTCCTCACTGGGAACACTCCTCTCCACCTGCAGGAAATACACTGGCTACATCACCCAGTTAGATATTTCACGTAAGTAGGGATAATATTCTAATGCTTTTATTCCCCTCCCCCCCCAAAAAACGTAGCTGATCTAAAAAAATGTTTCAAAGCCATACTTGGCTAATATTCTATTAAATCTACAGAGATGGACTGCACTAATTTCCAGCCATATTAGTACTTATTTTAGCTAAGATAAAACAGTGTTGAAATGAAGTCCTGGATTTTGGACTCGACATGCAACAGTTTGGGTTAAAAGGGACCTTTAAAGGTCATTAGTCCAACTGCAACATGTACAGTGCAGTAAAATTTGAAATATTTGATTTATAGATGCATTTCTAATGTTTAGGGCTTTAATCTCAGACTGAACACATTCCCAGAAAAATCCATTCCTTCGTCTGAAGGTGCTGGAGGACCAGATTTTAAGCTGTGCTGGGAACACCATCAGGGCTTCAGAGGGAAAGGATAACAGAACCGGGATTAAATTAGCAAGGATATTTTAGGGGCCCGCTTAACATGCTATTTTCACACGGGGAAAGCAGAAGGCAGAATAGGAGAGGAGCTTAAAAACAGTGAAATCACTCAGTACACCCTGAATGGAAGCACTGAGACAGTACACCCTCAGCACTGAGACCTTTAAATGGCTGAAATGAACGTTCTGAAACATCGATGAGCTGAAAACGCCACAAACGCCCCCTCTCCTCAGCCCCGACACTAAAAACCGAACATACAATCACCGAACACAAGGAAGCACAAG
>NW_021940541.1:5542446-5549408 GCF_001715985.3 Manacus vitellinus
ACCCCGCCATGCCGTGCGTGGGCGACTGGCTCAACAACCCCCTCAGCATCGTGCAGGGCTTCTTCGGTGAGGCGGGACCGGCGTCCCCTCGGCCCGAGCGGGAGCGCCCTGAGGGCGCCCGGAACCGGACGGGGCTTTCCCTCGCGGGGTGGTGGCGGGAGAGCGGCGAGGCTGCTTGTGTGCCTTCTGTACCTCATGTATATCTCACGTACCTTATATATATATATATCATCTATATCTCGTATATCTTGCGTATCTTGTGTATCTTTGGATTTCGGGAACAACGCGTGCTGTCCACACCGATCACTGCTAATGTTACCAGTGCCATCACCGCGGCTGTTTCTGTGCTAGGATCGATCTTAACTAAAAGGTTATGGAAATAAAAACCTTCCGCGCGGGAAGCGGTGCCTCAGCTCCTTCCCTTTCTCCTTGAGGCGTTGTGGAGCTTTTCCTCGCTCCCGAGAATGGCTGTGTGTGTCTTGGCTGGCCTGGAAGCCTGTAAATTGTGAAGTCATGAGTTACAAGAGGCATAAATTACACTAAAATGCAGTCATTTGTAGTCTAAATTGCACCTGCTTCCCCAGAATAGAAGGAAAAGTTTGCTTTGTTCGCTGTGTTGTGAGAATGCTGGATAGAGGTCTGTTACCGGTGCTAATGCGTGTGTAAATGTGGTTTTTTTTGTAGCCCAAAATGTTCCAAACTCTGATTGGGAAAAGAAGGTAACCGAATACTTCAAGGAAAAATTAAAAGAAAATAATGCCACTAATTGGGTAAGAGCGTTTGATTCTTTTAGACTTGCACTTTCCTCGAGTCTCGTTGTTGTTTACATTTTATTGGAGAAGTTCCTCCTTTTCGTGATAAGCACAGGGCCGAATTTCAGGCCCAGGCTTAAGGATATGTTGTTTACATCTCGGCTGCTTTTTTCTTTTTTTAACCTGTGTGCGAAGCCGGGCTGTGAACTCCCGGCTGGGATTTCAGCCTTGCCTTCGGCACAGCTCCTGCCCCGGGCCGTCCCTGCCGGGCGCTGCCGCTCTGCAGCACAGTCAGTAGATGGCAGGAGCTGACAAATATTGTCATTTTTGGGAGTGTTTGTCCCTGCCCTCTGTGCCCCACGAGCTTCCCGACTGCTGCTTGTAAACCTCTTCTCCCGTGAGGTTTTTATCGCGATGCTGGAAGCTTCTGTGTGGGTTGAAGGAGTAGCTGCCTGGGCTTTCAGGTTTTAGGACAAAACGCTTTTTCTGCTAAAACTGTGCTTTGTTGGGCTGGCTTTGTGCAGTTCAGCAGGGAAGCTGTGCTTAAGGTTTAAAAATAAAACGTGCACAGGTGAGTTCAAAAGCTGATGCTTTTTTAAAAGGCCGTAGCAAAAATGACATCGTGGAACATTGCTAGGGGGACTAGAAAGTTTCACATCAAATCTGTTCTACTTATGGCTGAGAAAACAGATGAAAATTATTTGATTTCTTTTTTTCTTCGTGAGGATTCCATACTTAATATTTCAATTATCTTTTTAATTATTTTTCATTTTAGTCATTTTTCAATCATAGTTTTAATCAAAGTGGGAAAAATCGAGTCAAATTGACAACATTAGAAGGAATTGAAAGCATATTTTCTTACTGAAGAGAAACATGAGGTGATATATGTTTGTTAAAATGCCATTTCCTATAGGGACACTTCTGGTTTTTGTTGCATTTTGATGTTGAATGTGGGTTTCTTCAACAAGTTGATCTTCAGATTTAGAAAACTCTACTCATATTGCAAGTCTCAATATTTCAAGTTACACCACCTGCTTTTGGCTTAGTTCAGTGCATTGCTTAATAGATACCAGTTGTGTAGAATAAACTCTTTTTTTACAGGTTCCATCACTGAATGATGTTCCTGTACATTACCTAAAACCCAACAGTCTGGTGAAATTTCGCTGCATGGTTCAAGACATGTTTGATCCTGAGTTTTACATGGGAGTGTATGAAACAGTTGACCCAAACACAAATGCACGTGTAAGTGAAATACTGATTTATTGTTTTAATAAATGCTTATCATTTTGTCCACTCTAGTTCTCATATTTCTATAGTTCCTAAGTTAAACTTATGGAGTTTGGGTACTATTTAGTAATAAGTGTGTTTGACTCAAATAGCATCAGTAATACATCACTTGTTAGATTTCTGTTGAGAAAAAGAAAATATTAAAATAAGGAAAGCTTTGGCAGTGTATCCGTGTGGGATTTTTGGACTGAAGTGATTTTAATGTGATTCCTGCTCAGGATTCCTTCAGAAAAAGAATGACTGCATTGCCTTTTCCTTCTTGACAGGTTTTGCATTTTGGCAAATACAGAGATGTGGCAGAATGTGGGGTAAGTTATACAAGATACACAAATTTTGAGATGAAATATTAGATGGAAAGTTGCCATTTATAAGTGTGATAGGACTTCTTTGGTACTTGCCCGTGGATTCCTGAGGATACTGCTCTTGAAATGCAGAATTAATCTCAGGTTTGGAAAGCAAAGTATTCATAACTGCTCCCTGGCATTCTAATTTCAGGAGGCTTCCAGCTGTTCCTGTTTTATTTAAAATTTGGTTTGCTTGGTTCGAGGGGGGAGTGCCTGTGAGTTTGAAAGTGTTTGCTGTGGGAAACAGCTCCTTCTGGTAGTGCTGTGCAATTGGAATCAAAACATTGCAGATAGAGACTGTTTGGATTCACTGCTTCATGAGTATGTTAGTTGTAACTTCTGGCTGAGTAACTGAATGTATTGGATTGCTTTAAAAAAAACCTGTAATCAGATTTGTAACAGAATTTCCCTTGGTATTCCAGCCTCAGCAGGAGATTGATTTGAACTCCTCACAAACAGTCACCTCAGAGAGACAGACTCTCTACTGTGTTCCAGTGCCTGGGGAATCTGCATGGGTGAAAGAAATATCTTTTTTGACTCTGTTATACAATCAGTGATCACCAACTAATTACATTGAAGGGAATAAGTTTGCTTAAAGTTTCTTTTTTCTCGGTGAATCAGGGTGAGGTGGCAGGTGTAGAAAGAGAAGAAAGGTAAAACTGATGGTGTGTTATATGCACAAAGAGGATGCAGATGAATGAGGTGTGGGAGAGAAAATTCTTGCATTTTTGATTTGTTCCTGACCACAAGCATGTTCTCTGGGAAAAAAAACCCTTTTTTAGAGGCTGATGGTGGAATAGCACTTGGTGGTTTTTAGTGTCTGTTTTCAACAAATCCATGACTCTCCAGACTCCTGCAGCAGGTTATTTGTGTGTCTGAAGAGGTGACATCTAGGTAACAGTTTGATTCATTATTTTAACGTCTTGCTCAAAAGAGAACACTAGAATTCTGTTAAAAAAGCAAACAACCAAACCTTGCTGTGCTTGAGCTGTCCCTGCTCAGTCTGTGGTTGTCCTTAACCCCCAATTCCACGCCTACATCAGTGCCAGCCAAGCCCGAGTTAGCCCTTCAACTTCCTACACCCCGAGTCGCCACAAGAGGAGCTATGAGGAAGATGAGGACATGGACCTGCATCCATCCAAACAGAAGGAGCAGCATATGGGTAACAGTTGCTATTGATGAATAGTGATGATGTCTTTCCAGAATTTGTAAAAATTTCTGGTTTAAAAACTGAAATATTTGCAGCTGTTTTGAATCACTGGTGTTGGTGCAGCCTTCAGAACTAATTTGGTGGCTTTGTCGAAGTCATCAGTGGTTTGATCTGAAGCAGAGTGGGAGAGTCTACAGTGTTACACGTGGGCTGTACGACTTGTTGGCATGACTTTGTGGAGCTCATTCCTGAGAGCAATCCTTTGTACAGCAGCACTGGTGCACTGCCTCTGGTGTGGGACAGCACACAAACAATTTAGAGCAGCAGGTTGAACCTGAGGAGTTTGTGTTTAATTTCCCACTGCATTACAGGTTTCACAGTAATGGGAGGGAAATTTTGTCTCTCACACCATGTGTGGGCCTTACTGTGTACATTGAAGCTGAACTCCATGTCAATTAGGTGCTGCTTTGCTACAGAGTGTGTATCTAACAAATATCTTCCAGCCTTCCCTTTTTTCCAATGTGATTTACTAATCCAACTTCCTAGAGGAACAAGATCCATGTCAGGCACTTGTAGCACCCTGAAGAAAGCATTTGAACCTTTTCAGAGGTTCAACACTGGCAGTGTGCAATTCTTACTTATGCTGTAATCAGTCTGTGAACTGTTTGTTTTGATGTTCATCCGTGGAGATTCTTAAACTGGAATGGGGCTCTTGAAGATTTTGGCAAGTTTTCTTTTCAACAAGAGGAAGTGGTTAGTTTAAGTTGTTGGTCCTGTTAAAGATAAAAAAATGGAGAAGTTATTACTTTCTTTGGTTCAGTGTTCTGTGTCTGTGGGGTTCATTAGCTGGACTCAGGATTTTCCTTTTGTATTCTTACCAGTTTGCAGGATAGTATAGACAGGATTGTCTTTGTACCCAGGACTCATCAATTGTAGAACAGATTTTTACTGCTGAAAATCTACAGAGATTTTTAATGTAAACTGATTCTTTATGCATATCTTTAAGAACTATCTGGGTTTTTTAGCTTGAAGTGCAGAAATATATTACCTTTGCAGTCTTATGGACTTTAAAGAAAAATCACTCACCCAATATAAACATTACATTTTGAAAATCAGATTTCTGGCCACGTTTGGGTTTCCAAGACACACAGATCTTTACCAGTACTCTCACACTTAATTTGACAATATAAAATATGCATTTGTGAGACTTTTTGGATGTCAAATATAGTGCATTATTAAACATTTTTGCCTCAAATGTCTTGTTAAATTAGTTTAATTCTATGTTGCTCCCTGAAGAAAGTTGTTCAGTTTTGCATTGCTGTTTAAAGAGCCTACAAATCCTGTGTTTTTCAGGCAGTGGAGCTGATATCCATGGATGTGTGGAGCCAAAGAGATTAGAAACAGAAGCTCCTGCGGGTCATCATCTCATTTCTCCCAACTGCTCCCCTCCACTTGACCTAAATTTTCCACTGCCAGGAGAGAAGGGACCAGCATGTCTTGTCAAGGTAACAGAAGTGGAGAGGGGATGATGAGCAGGGTTCTGTGTCCCTCAGTGAGGCAAACAGAATCCCATGTTAGAATGTAAGTAGTTAGTCTTGCAGACAGGTTTATGGGCACAGAAATTGTCTCTCCAGTCAATAATTTTGTTTCTACAGATCATTGCCTTCTTTCTTTTCACTATTACATTGTTTCTCTTCTTGAGTGCTGCATTTGAACTGCTGAAATCCCTCAGCAGCATGTTTTAGTTTGCACCTTTTCATCACAGTTTAAAAAAAAAATAGTCCAGTACTAGATGCTTGAGGGTGTAGCTGGAATTTCTGCTTTTAGGATTTTTCCTCTAGAGGAAAAAAGTTGTGATGGAACAAGCTGAAAGAAACAATAAACTACACATTTGTTTATTGGGTTTAAAATAGTCCTCGATTCACTACTGTGCTATATTGACTATGAAACTTCAACACAAGCTTTCTGTGCTGTTTCTGTACTGACTTCTCTTATTCAGCAGATCTTGATGAAACAGAACACAGTTGTTTACATTTGTGTGGCAAGGAATGCTAAGAGAAAAAAAATGGAATGATAGAAACTCACTTTTCCAATGTAGCTTAGTTAAACCAAGGGCTGGGAGAGACCTGTTCACACAGGCTGTTCTCAGCCCACACTCAAGTCTCCTGAGGTTTTTCCATCCTGCATCTGGCCCATCTGTCTCTGTCTTTTGTTTCCTTCTGGGACAGGTCTATGAGAGCTGGGAGAGCTTCAAAGTCAATGATGTGCTGGAGGTTTATGGTGTTTTGTCCGTGGATCCAGTGCTGAGCTTAGTAAACAGTGAGGAGAGGTAAGGCTGCCCTCACATGAAGGAAATGTTTGTTTCAATGAGCCGACAAGGAAATGTGTAAATACATAACAGTTCTGCTCAACTGGTGAATTTTGTTGCTTAAAAAAAACTTGATAAGGAAAATGTTAGATCAGTGTCTTGTAAACTAAGTCCAGTGTGCTCTGGTCCATCCTTACCCTTGGATATACAGGGCATCTGTTTTTTAGGTTGTTGTACAGTCCATAAAGCAGAAAGTGCTTCTATAGCTAAATGTTTTGTATTCTTTCATGCCTCTTAAACTTTCAGTGAATGAGTGAATAGTGAACAAGCTTTCAAATAAGCTTTAGAAGTACAAAATGTCCTTTTGAAGTAACTGTTAAGTCCATGAAAGTTGTTACCATAAACATTTCAGAAGAGTATAAAAAAAAAAAAAGTTTGCATGTCTGCATGGAGAGTGGTAGTGATCAAACTGAGTAAAAATTGGGCTGATTTTTTCATTAATTCAGGTATATCATCATGCTGTGCCACTGACAGAAACTTCCCCTTTCTCCTACTGTTCTGCAGTTACTTGTCTGACAAAATACAAACTAATCCAAGAAATCAGTTTTTAAAACAAAACTCTTGTCCAGTCTAACATAAACACTACTGATGTCTTGAACCACTGCACTCTGAATTATTTCTGTTGGTGATTTTGTTTATCCTTCTGATCAGTACAATATCCAGAGTGCAGTGTGAATCCTTTATAGTGCCAACTTCTTAAAAATTAACTCAGCTGCTCTTGGTTATCATCTGTGTGACAGCTAATCCCAGACTCACAGCTCAGTTGCTCTGTCACTGGTTGTTGTCTTTTTTCCCCCCTGAGTGTCATTCTGTCACAAAGAGACAAACTGGTGGCATTTAGCAATGTTTGGAGTGCAAACAAAAGAAGTTTAATGGAAAGGGGTGAACAGTGTGTTGGTGAACTGCTGAAGTGGCTTTGAGGTTGTAAAGCCTGTCAGCTTTTAGAACCAGTACAAGTTGATGAAATTTGTGCTAAACTTTAGCATCATCTGATGTAGTCACTTTAGGGACTTTAGTTTCTACATGGCAAATGAAAACCACCTGGAAGGAATTTTGTTAGG
>NW_021940541.1:5550106-5636650 GCF_001715985.3 Manacus vitellinus
CCCTTGATCCTATGGAGTGTATGGACACAGCAGAGGAACAGAGAGTGCACAGCCCTCCTGCCTCCTTAGTGCCCCGAATCCATGTGATTTTGGCCCAGAAGTTGCAACACATTAACCCACTGCTGCCTGCCTGCCTTAAGGAAGAGGAGAGTAAAACCTGTGAGTAGCTGAGCTCTGGGCACACAGGACTGGGCACATTTCCTAGCACAGCTGAACAAACACTGCTTTGCTCAGAGGCAAATGCCTCAACAGCAGGTTTTGGATTTAAATCTTGTTAAGTGGAGGAGCCATTCAAACCTGCAGAACTGAACAAGATGCAAGTGTTTGTGTTTGTGTCATGGTTATGGTTTTACTTGTCTGAAATAAATGTGATTTATATGAAACTTGGGTTTGCATTCGATGTGCCCAAGGATTTTACTGAGCTGTTCAGCCATAAGATTTGATTAGTTTTCAGATGGAGTTGTGAACTGCTGGAAAATTAGATTTCCAAATCAGTATGACAGTGGAAATAAGAAACATACTGACAATATGAAGGATCATAATACTGTGCAGAAAACAAGGCAATTCTGTTTTAAGTGACTGTGCTATTCCTTGTGGCCTGTTTGACTGTTATGATTTTGTCATTGAATTATTGCTTGCAAACCTTTGATATTTATAATCTTCTGCCTTGAGTGCCTTGTGTTGGTTGTCCTGAGCTGTGTCA
Source organism: Manacus vitellinus (assembly GCF_001715985.3). NCBI lineage: Eukaryota > Metazoa > Chordata > Aves > Passeriformes > Pipridae > Manacus > Manacus vitellinus. The sequence goes on from NW_021940541.1 coordinate 5,550,810, forward strand.
CATGTAAGGGGGTTTTTTTCCCACCTTTAAAATTAAATGGGTGGGCTATTATTTTAGAAATTTGGCTCCAAACTTTGTAGCATTCTGCAAATGCACAGTATCACACAGTATCTAATTTAAAAAAAAAAAACATTTCCAAGGAAATGTTGAGTGATTCAGGTTATCCAAAGCCAGTAATTGCTCAGCTGGAAAAAACAACAAATGTTTGTTTCTTTTTCCTCGACTGCTTTGGAATAAACAGTTTTCCTCATCAAATTGTAATTGAAAGTAAGATTTAGAGGGAAGAGGGTGAGAAACAGCACATTTTCTGACATTTGTTGTCTTGTGTTTTTTTGGCAGTTGTTTCTAATTTTATGTCTGAGCTGTCACCAGTGAGAGCAGAGTTGCTGGGGTTCCTCACCCATGCCCTCTTGGGAGACAGTTTGGCTGCTGAATACCTTATCCTGCATCTCATCTCTACAGTGTGAGTATTTAGATGTTTGAGAATTTAAATATTCAACATTCAAAAGGCATCTCTGTTTATGGGGTTCTTCACCAATCTGCAAATAAATGGCAGAAACAGCTCAAATAGTACTTTTTTCAGCAGTACTTTGTCCAGCTAGAGTTGTCCTGTCACAGTAAACACAGAGGCAGATTTCATTGTGTGAAATAACAGTAAATATTGATAAAAGGCCAGTGTATCCTTTTGGTGTTCCTTTGAGAGTTGGACAAACTCTCTAAGACACACTTAACAGAGGTATGGAAACATCTTTTTACCTCTAGCTTTTTCTAATGAGTAGGACATGGAACTGACCTCTCAGAGACAGCATTTACTGCAGGAATTACTGTTTAGGTATTACAAGATACTGATAGATACATTCTGGGAATTTGTTAATTAAATGCTAACATGTGTTTAATGGCAAGTTCAAGTGACCCCTATTTAGCATGGGATAGAAATTCACTTCTATGTTGATTTTAAACTGTCACTGGATGAAATGACTCGTTAAAATCTCAGGTGTGAAGCTTCAGACTGTGTTTTGCTTAGTTGTCAGGCTCCAATTTAATGTTAGTCATTTTAGTCTTCAAAATTAAAATGGATTCTGCTTTCATTCTTTTTAGTGGGACTGAATGCTCTGACACTTAGACTAGAATGTATTTTCTTTCTTAGCTGGTATCACAAAAAGGTTGAGAGTTGTCGAGAATGGGGAGAAGATACACAGGAGAAGAGGGAGAGGAAAGCTGAGGGCAGGTAAAGGAGATGAACAAGTTGATAAGCAGGGAAATTGAGATTGGGCACGAGAAAGGAAAAGAACAAAGTGTGTTTACTGAGTACCAATACAGAACAAGGAGAACAGAAGGTCTGGAAGGCACATGGCAGGATCCCAGGCACTGGAAATGTACTTTTGTGCAGTGCTGCAAAGCCTTCGGGAGCAGCTTCAACCTGGCTCCGTCCTTGGGCGCTGGGGCAGGAACAAGAGATGGCTGTTACCCCTGTGAAATCCTGGCTGTCAGAGGTGCCACACAACACTCCAGCTGAGTGATACCTGTGTTCAGTGTTAACCAGAGCCTTGTCTAACCTGTGTTGGTTTTGGTGCAGTTATGCAAGACGAGATGTGCTTCCCCTGGGAAAATTCACGGTCAACTTGAGCGGATGTCCCAGGAACAGCATCTTCACCGAGCACATCTACCGCATCATCCAGCAGCTGGTGCCAGCAGTAAGCCTTCAGTGTTTCTGGGGAGACATGTTCTTCTTGTTTCAACCAAAAAACAGCACTTTAGTTGATTCCTTAATTTCTAAGGCAGGCTGCTTAAATGAAGGCTCCCGCTACCCTTTTAGGGAGCAGGTAACAGCACGGGTGTGGCTTGGCTGTATGTTCAAGTCTCTATGTGCCATATCATCTAGAATGAATATGGAATAAAACCCTCTCCTCAGAGGTATTGAACTGACAGATGCTGCATGCTTTATTCTGTCTTTCTGGATTCATATTTTGACATTTAGGTCATTTAATTAGGGTGCCATTCTGGTTTATTCCCACGTTTGTGGACACCGCTCTGCAGAAAACTCCATAGTAATTCAATTTGGGGTCGTAACAACGGTATTGCTGCAATAAACCATTTGTTGCTCAGCTCCTCCTGGCTGTGCAGGGCAGGGGATGGGAGCTGTGAACAGCATGGTTCTCCTGTGGGAGGTGTTCAGTGCTGGGTGTGTTGCTGTTGCAGTCCCACCGGCTGCAGATGACCATCGAGAACATGAACCACTCGCGCTTCATCCCGCACAAGGACTACGCCGCCAACCGCCTGGTCACTGGGGTGCTGCAGCTGGCCAGCAACACCTCCCTGGTGGTGGATGAGACTCAGCTGGAGCAAGGGCAGCTCGACACAACAGGTAGACACTTCCTGGGTTTTCAGCTCTCACCTGGGAGGTTCAAAGTTGACATGTTTTAAGACTGATGCTAATTGTGTCCCGGTGGTGATGATCTGTTACAGAACTCTGTCCTTAGTTCATTGCTTTGAACAAGCTCCCTGCTGGCCTGCAGCCTCCTCAGTCAACTTAGGACAAATTAGGGTAATTCTTTATCACCAAAATAACTCTGATTAATTAGAATGGCCTTTCAGTTTCCTGTGGTAATGCTTGAAGTGGGGAAGCATATGCTGTTGCCTTATGCTCTGCACTTTTCCTGTATATATGGAAACCATCCCCTGAGAACTCAGCTAAGAACTGGAAATAAAAAGATTGCTATTACTGTGTGGGAAAAAGTGATGGTTCTGTCTTATAAGCTGTGTAGTGTGCTTTCTGCAGAGCTTTAGACTATTTATTTAATTTTAACTTACATAAAAGATGAGTTGTACCTATTAAAAGTTCAGTAACGGAGAAGCACAGTACAGGTCTCTGTGGTGACTCCTGGGCTGTGCTGTGCAGGGCCTGGAGTTGGACTTGAATGATCCTTGTGGGTCCCCTCCAGCTCAGGAGATTCTGTCATTCTGTTAAAGAAGAGGAAATCACTGCAAGTGACTTCATTTTAAAATTAAAATGCTCTCTTGAGAAACCTGCTCTGTTCTTTTTTAGTTTCTGCTCTTATAAATTATTATTTGAAATTATTCAGTTGCTCTCGAGTCTTCAGGATTTTTTTGTTCCTCTACTTTAGGAAGGTTACAAAATTTCACTCAAGTAAAACTAGTAACAAACTTGGCATTGTCTATTTCCAAAAAAAATAGTCAAAACATGAAAAGCTCCCATTTAGGGAAAACTTGCTGTGCTGGTTTATAGGTTTTCTAAAATGTTTGTCCATAATGTCTAAAAAACCCCTCAGCATCTAATGAAAAATAATATTGTAGGTATTAAAAGTTGCAGATAAAAAAGGCTTGTTAATTTTATTTCCTTTTTGGTGTGATGTTATCTACTGAATTTACAGTAAAAAAGTAAACATTTTTAATTTCTTATAGCAAAGCTGAAAACAAAATTTAATCCTAGAGAAGTGTCTTCAGATGTTTGGAACTCTTGGAAGTTACAGCTTAGAGATTTCAAATGGCAAAATGTCCCAGAAGTAAACCATAACATTAAATTTGCCTTTTTTTACTAACTTTGCCTTTATTTACAGTATAGTAAATTAATACTAACTGATTAAAAGCAAAACCATAACAGTAGATGAGTGATTTGATGCAGTAACACTGCTGAAGAAAAATTCAATTTGTCAGGTGCATGTTGGTATTACAAAGAGAGAATTCCAAGAGTCAACCAGTTAATTTGTCAATCTTTTTATATTTTAACTAACTTAGTCTCATGTAAGGCAAGTGACTGCTATAGAAATGAAATGGGTTGTGCTTTGTCCACTTTTGAGGAGAGATTGGTTTGGTTTTTCTCTGTTAATAGTTTTCTGGCTTCGTAGGGCCAATAAAAACATGAGCTGTGAACACACGTACTAGGCCAGATAAAATTTAGACTTGGAATGAGGAATCCTTAGTTTTGATCTTAAGAAATGGTTGTGTCTATGTGGAAGACACCACAGACCCAGAAGAAACAGGAAGCTTTCAGGAATTATCTGGTAACTGCTCGTTAAAGACAGGTTGAAACACGAATCAGGTCCGACTTCATTTGTTTAGGTCCAGTGCTCAGGGAGTTTGTTCCTCCTTTTCCAGGTGTCCATAATGTGACAGCACTGGGCAATCTGATCACCTGGCAGAAGGTGGATTATGACTTCAATTACCACCGGATGGAATTCCCCTGCAACATTAATGTGCTCATCACCTCGGAGGGCAGATCCCTCCTGCCGGTACGGATTTGGGGGGAACTGTGGGAACTGCAGGTGGCAGCTGCCTGCCCAGAGCAGCCCTGCCAGGGACAGGTGCAGACAGGAACCCTGCCTTGTGACAGGGCACGTGTGACACTGGCACTGGTTCCTGCCTCCTCCCTCTGGCTCCAGCCCAGCCCCAAACCTGTTCATGGGAGAACCAGGAGATGGGCCTTCCCTCCTCGGCTGAACGGGGGTGGTGAGGCAGTGACAGTCCCAGTGAGGGGCAAAGGCTGCAGATATGGGCCCCTCTCAAAGCAGTGTCTGAGGTGGTGGGCACAGGAGCAGAGCCACAGAGCTGGCACTGCCCCTGGAGTGGCCTAAGCTTGCCACCATCTGATCTCTGGCATTCCAGCTCGATCAGCTGAGCCCTTGCTCTCCTGCCTCTGAGTGAAGCTGGCTCCTGCTTCAGTGAGGACTGCACACTGAGAGTGGAATGTTTAAAGAACTGTCTTACCTTAATTCTGGGAAGTAGTGACTTCTGTTGGCTTTGAGAGTAAATTGGGTTTGGAATAGAAAACAATGGGATGTGGCAAGAGATGGTGTGTAATTTTCTCTTTCAGTCAGATTGCCAAGTCCACCTCCAACCCCAGATAATCCCCCCAAACATGGAGGAGTACATGAGCAGCCTCCTGACAGCAGTGCTCCCCTCTGTGCTCAACAAATTCCGAATTTACCTGAGTTTGCTGAGGCTGCTGGACTACAGTATATCTGATGAAGTGACCAAGGTAGGGAAGACTCCACTAATACATTTCCAACTGTATATTTGGATAGAAAGCACCTTTAATAGACTGTTACTGTACTTTCCCATTGCTCTCCCTGTCGGTGATTCTCCTTCAAGTTTTCTAACAACCAAACCAGGAGCGTTTTCATGTCCTGAACATGCCTTTAAGGATTTGTAAAGTATTCACAGAAATAAGTAGAGTACAAATAAGAAACAGTACGTGGAACATTGATTTTGAAAACCAGTTTTTTTCAAAGATGAGAAGTAGCCTGGTTTTGCTCAGGCTCTGCACAGCAATGAGTTGAAATGCTGTCTTGTAAAGGTAGTTGAGGTGTTCAACTCCTTGCAAACTGATCTGTGCATGGGGGTTCTGTTTTGCTCATGACTCCACGCTGTTGTCCACAGGCAGTGGAAGAGGACTTTGTAGAGATGCGCAAGAACGACCCCGAGAGCATCACAGCTGATGACCTGCACAAGACACTGCTCGTGGCAAGGTGGGTGCTGCTGCTTGTCCTGCCTGTTTCTGTCCTGCCCAGACAGCTGCTGTTTGCAGCTGGATGCTCAGCCTGCAGCTGGATTTAGCTGTGCCAGGCTGGCCAGCTCTCCAAGATGCAGTCTCCTTTCCCTTCGTTCCTCTTGGCACACATTCTTTCTTAGGCAAAGTATTCCCTCCCTGCTTCCTTCTGTCCTGCCCAGACAGCTGCTGTTTGCAGCTGGATGCTCAGCCTGCAGCTGGATTTAGCTGTGCCGGGCTGGCCAGCTCTCCAAGATGCAGTCTCCTTTCCCTTCGTTCCTCTTGGCACACGTTCTTTCTTAGGCAAAGTATTCCCTCCCTGCTTCCTTCCCATGCTTTCTAGTTCCTAGGTTACTGCAAGAAAAATAAAAATACTGTCTTGAAAAACCTGCAGTGGTTTTTTTAATTACTGCTCTTATAAATTGTTCATTGAAATTACTCTGTTGCTCCTGAATCATCAGTATTTTTTGTTCCTCTGCTTTAGGAAGGTTACAAAATTTCACTCAAGTAAAACTAGTAACAAACTTTACATTGCCTGTTTCCAAAAAAATTAGTCAAAACATGAAAAGCTCCCATTCAGGGAAAACTTGGTGTGCTGGCTTATAGGTTTTCTAAAATATTTGTCCATAATGTCTAAAAAACCCCTCAGCATCTAATGAAAAATAATATTGTAGGTATTAAATGTTGCAGACAAAGGCTTGTTAATTTTATTTCCTTTTTGGTGTGATGTTACCTACTGAATTTAGAGTAAAAAGATTTTAATTTTTAATTTCTTATAGCAAAGTTGGGAACAAAATGTAATCCTAGAGAAGTGTCTTCAGGTGTTGGTTTGGGACTCTCGGAAGTTACAGCTTAGAGATTTCAAAAGGCAAAATGTCCCAGAAGTAAACCATAACATTAAATTTGCCTTTATTGACTAACTTTGCCTTGTTTGGGTTTGGGACTGTGCTGGTTTCTCCCCCCTGGCACTGCCCAAGCCCCCCCTGTGTCTGTGCTCCCCCAGGTTCCTGTCGCTCAGCGCGGGGCAGACGACGCTGTCGAGGGAGAGGTGGCTGAGAGCAAAACAACTGGAGGCACAACGCAAAGCCAGGCTGCAGCAGCAGAAATGTGTCAATGGCAACGAACTTTAACACCTTGAAAATCTGTCTAATCCCTAGATGGAACCCCTGCTAAGATTGGAATATTGTTTATACCAGTTTTTGTAGATAATTTATACCAAAAAGTTATGGATATTTACCCTCGCAGCCTGAACACACTTAACTCTGTTCAGCCACTTAAACATATTTTATGGAATTTTTTTGGAACCCTGTTTTGTAATTGAAAATTGGTAACAATGAGCAAATTGTTTGATATTAAACTTTAATACTGAAGTCGCATAAACTTATTTCCTTTCATAATAAGAAAATTTAAACCCCGAGCCCTTGTTCCACAGCCGTGCTGGGCTTTGTTCTGGGATACATGAGTGCTCTAATTCCTGAAAGGTGGAATTCTGAGGCTCAGAGCTCCCAGCTGGCCAGCAGCTGCAGCTGAAGGAGGTGCTGACTTCAGCACAGAGCTCTGTGTGCTGTGCTGTGAGCTGAGGCAGCACAATGCTGATCACACTGTGGGATAAAGAAGTGATTTGATCTCACCCATGTCCAGGTTAGGTATGAAATACATCTTTATTGTGCTTAGAGCAGAACAGGACTAACTTCTCAAATATCTCTAAATGAGATTTATTCTGGCACAACTTCTTAAAAAAAACCCCCACATTGACTGGAGAATTGATGCCACTCACATCCTTGTACAAAACATACTTTACTTTTACAGCAGCAGCACTGCAGTGTGTTCAGAGGGTTTGAATAATAGCATTGAAGCATTGAAAATGGGCTCTCCACACCTTATTCCTGTACACTTTGAGCTGGTGTTCAGGGGCCGTGCTGCCCCAGATGGGACTTGCAGAACTGGTTTAACAAGGGTGGTTTAAGTAGTGAAGTGTTAAACCAGCACAGAGCTGGGAGTTGTATTGGAGTAAGTAGGGCTGCCTGTATGGAGACAGCCTGCAGGAGCCCATGATGGAACCACTTCTAGATTTTGCTTCAATTAATCCTTTTCTCAACAAGAAAAAAGGCTCCTGCCTAATTTCCATTAAGCTCAGACCACCTTTACTTGTGGTTTTTGCATGACTGAGATCATGTGAACAGGAAGCCCCTTTTTTGCTGCTTTTTTCCCATTCTAATTATGATGGTTTTGCTGTACAGCCAATCTAGATATTTTGTCTCTGCACAATGAGTATTATGGAACATAGTATTTGTGTATCCTAAACTTGAGCCCTTTCAAAACACTTACTTAAAGCTTCTTTCTTTTTTTTTTTCTTTTTAATCACTAAATGAATATTCATGGTTTCATCTGCCTTGTACTGTGAAGTGAAGCAACTGAACAAATAGAGGAAGGAAATGAAATCTCTCTTCAAAAGGCAGCAGGGCTGGAATGCAGAGTTGCAAGATTGGGTTAGAGGATGGTTTGGTGCATGTTGCCATCTCCAGTATGTGAGTATACTTATATGTAAGTAGTGGATAGTTCATAAGCTGGAAGGACATTTTGCTGGAGAGGGATTGTGACAGGACAGGAAGGAATGGCTTTAAAGTCACAGAGGGCAGGTTTAGGTTGGATATCAGGAAGGAATTCTCCCCTGTGAGGGTGGTGAGGCCCTGGCACAGGTTGCCCAGAGAAGCTGTGGCTGCTCCATCCCTGGGAGTGTCCAAGGCCAGGTTGGACAGGGCTTGGAGCAACCTGGGCTAGTGGAAGGTGTCCCTGCCCATGGCAGGGGGTGGGACTGGGTGATCTTTGAAGTCCCTTCCAACCCTTCAGTGATTCAATGACATGATACTTTTGGATCACTGAGCAATGACCCAATACAGCAGCTCAGGAATTCTTTCCCAAGCTATGCCCTGGACTGTTGGCTAAGCCATATTTTTTGGAATACAAGAGTGACTTTAGAGCTATTAGCTGCTTTGCCCTACAGGACTGTGTTAAAAGTCCCCCTGTATTTGTAGGGATCAGTGTCTGTCCCACCTAAATAACAGCAAAGCATTTGCAAATTCCTCTCCCTGTACCAGAACCTTTACAAGCACCAAGGCTGAGGCATTTTCTAAGGAGTCCCCTCATAAATGTGTCTGTGACTGTTTTTTTCTTCCCAAGACCAGAGCTGGAACAGCAGGAAAGGACAAAGAACTGATGTCTGTGTCCCTGCCAGGGGATCCCAATGTCTGTGGTGGCTGAAGGGAGGAAAGAGGGGCCAGAGCCAGGCTGGGACCAACACCCACAGGAGGGTCCCCCTGAACTCTGGACACACTTGGACACAGGGGTGGCTGAGAACAAGGAGAGGTTGCTCAGAAGGGGAGTCAAGTCTGCCTCTGTGGAGGCTGAGGGTAGGAAGAGGTGGGGGTTGGTCTCTTCTCCCAAGGAACAGGAAATAGAACAAGGAAATGGGCCCAAGTTGCACCACGTGGGGTTTAGATTGGATCTAAGGAAAAATTTCTTCAGCAAGAGGGCTGTCAAACACTGGGCAGCTGCTCAGAGTCCCCAGCCCTGCAGGGAGTTCAAAGCCCTGTGGATTTGGCACTTGGGCCAGGGGTTAGTGATAGGCTTGGCAGTGCTGGGGGATCAGCTGGACTCATCTTGGGGGTCTTTTCTAACTGATCCTGTGCTACCCCAAACCCACCTGGACATAGTCATGGCAAACCAGCTCCAGGTGGTCCTGCTTGAGCAGAGGGATGAGGACCCCCTCCAGCTGCAACCATTCTGTGGCTCCTAACACAGAGAAAGCCCAGAGAACCCACCCACCTTTGAAACAAACCTCCACAGCTCTGGAGCACCACACCCCTTAACATCACATACCAAAACCATCCCTTGATTCCACCTTTTTTTATTAAAATATCTCATGTATATTGCTCACATTAAAATACAGCAGTAGTTGAAGTTTAAATATCGCCACAAGTATAGACACTCAAAAAAAAAAACCAAACCCACATCACTTTTTAATAAAATAAATAAATCAAATTTGTTTATCAAAGTTTCAGACTGTCAGGGTTAGGTGATAAAGTCGTTTCAGACACACTACAAGCCCTAAGACACAGAACTACCCCACCCCCAGGACAGGAGGCTGTGGGGACACCACGTGCAGGTTATCTACAGCACAGGGATGAGACACGGAGGCACTGGGGCTGCCAGGGTGGTCACAGTCACAAACCACAGCACAGGAAGGTCCTGCCTTACAGCAGCTCTTGGAGCATGTCCTAGACTAGCATGGCATGGCAAGGCAGTTCTGGGAAAGAGCATTTGGATGGATTTTGACACACGGAGAGAAGGGGAGGTTTTATCCCAGCATTGAGTTGATGCTTAGCTTTATCCTGCAAAGCTGGAGCAGGGAATGAATTTGGTCTTGATTAGATGCTCACAACTATGCTCTGATGCAACACTGATCTCAGGAAGCAGTACCCTGGCCTTCTGCTTTAGCTGTTGTCTGGACTTGGCAGTTAGAATAGCTTCAAAAGAGTCATAGCACAGAGGGACACAAGGCCTGACGGGCGGGGATCTTGTCTTGCTTTACACAGACACAAAAAATTAGAGCAAACTGGCAGAGTTTGGAATTCAGAAAAAAAGGAAATAAGAATTGCTTTAACATGGGCAAAACAGCTCAAGGGCATTTGTTTCATTTCCCCTCACCTCAAGGGAGGAAAAAAAAAACCAATCTACAGAAGAAATCTGCACTGCAGGATCACGGATAGTTCAGATTGGGTTCCAGGATGAAAGTGTTCCAGGATGTGTGAAAAGAAAAGGATAGCAAAGAAATCTCACTTTCTCATTAAAGTATTTAAATTCAACAAAAACTCATCGGTTCCCATTGTAGAGGCACAATTCAGAGAAAGCTGCATCTAAAACCTCAGTGAAAACAAGTAAAAACTCTAGTCCAAAAATAAATAAAATGTCATTTTACCGGTAGGTTATTTTGCTGGTGTAGTGCAAGGTAAGTAAGGTCAGAGAAGTGCAGTATCACCTTTGTAGTATAAATACTTCCTACATAATTCAGAAGAGCTACAAAATTAGTCTCCAAAAAAATAACTGTGCAACACACCTAAGACAGACAGCATGCTTATTGGGTCCCAGTGTCTAAGCTACCTGTTTAAAGAGGGGGTTCACCGTTGTGTCTCACCTCGTGAGGGAATTCTCAAGCTTGGTCAGAACCAAATTCATCTGCACCTCTCATTGCCTGTAAACAAGTCACCTCTTGTGGATCCCAGTGTCCAGTAGCTGTTCATACCACAGTGAGTCCTGATATCATTTTTTTTTAGTACTTTATTAAGAGCCACAACCAGAAGAACACTTCCTGAATTAGCGACTAGATCTGAATTATCCGCGTCTGGCACTGCGTAAACATTTCCCTCAGTTCTTTCTGTTTGATTTCATTTAAAGCTTCTGGTTCTGCAGGGCTCTTCTGGACCTTTGCCACAGCAAAGTTAATCCCTTGAGTCAATCCTGCCTGGGTGATGTTTGCAACCTGGACCATGGAACTGCGGATTTTAGCGAAGGGAGACACGGCTCTGCTGCCGCCGCCGTCGGCGGGAGAGGGAGTCGTGTGGAGTCCTGTCTCAGGGTTCCCGGGCACAGAGCCGGGGCTTTTATGGGATTTACTGAGGTCAGTCCCACCAACAGCTAAGAGCTGAGCATTTGGCTCAGAAGACAGGACATCCAGCTTGGAAGGCCTGGAAGGAACGTCTCCCACAGGTTCTGCCCTGGTCTGCGCCGCCTGGGGCGCGTCACTGCTGGTTTGGGTCGCTGGGGGACGGGGCTCCCGAGGACCAGCCTCGGCCTGCAGGACATCCGAGCCCTTACTCTGGGCATCCTGCACAAACCTGTGGCAGTACACATCCATGGGCTTGGCAAACTCCATGTCTGAGCTGTCAGCAGAAGGCATGGCAATGTCCTCGCCGTCGGAGCGGCCGGCCTGGGAGTCCTGCCCCTCGCAGGGGACGGGAATGCTGAGGCTCATGTCCGTGCTGCTGAGGGACTGCGAGCGGCTGCCCAGGCGCGGGGCCGAGGCGATGATGCCACAGCTGGGCAGCACGTAGTCTGTGGGGCCTATGTTCTCCAGGGAGTCCGTCAGCTGGGTGTCCTCGTCCGATTTGGAGTTAGTCAGGAAGTCATCGGAGTGGAACGAGTCATTATCCGACCCTTCCGTGTCGGACTCACTCTGGGCTTTGGGATCTGCCCCCGGATTCTCCAGAGTCTCGAGGCTGCTGTCTGATTTCCACAGGTTCACCTTCAGGTTTGGCTTTAAAAAATTGACTTTCACGTCGGGTTTAGCAAAGCTGCCCAGCTTCCGGAGGTTGCTCATGTTCACGTTGGATTTGGTTTGCTTCACCTTCTGGTTGAGGGAGGAGAACTTGCTGAGCAAATAATTCTTGCCCTGGGCCAGGGAGCCTCTGTTCTGAGACCGAATGCCAATGATGTCCTCGTGGGGTTTACTGCTCCTCCTAGAAGAGAGAAATAAATCTCTAATGTACAATCCTTTTTATAAACACCAAGTATTGACTGTCTTCCAGTCTATTTCCACAGTAGAGATGGACATTTAGTTACTAGGTTATTCTTTCCTCACATAAATAAATTAATTTAATCCTTTCCTTACCTAATATTGTACCCATATAAGCTAATCAAGCTCAAACCAGCAAAAGGAGGGTTGATACAGAACAGTAACCAAAGAAGGAACAGCCAGTTTCTGCAGGCACTTTAATTTTGGAAGAAAATAGATTTGAATTCCTCGTTTTTGTAACCCTGACTTTGTGTACACTGTATTCAGTAGCCAGACTTAGCAAATATTCCCTCTGGAATACCTGTAAAAAAATAACAAAATTTTCTGGCTGCACTTTCTGCTCAGCTGGGAAAAGAAGCTGAAATAGTACCACAGTAACCCAGAGCAGAAAAAGAGTTACTGAAATGTGTGCCTGAATAGTTTTTGTTTGACAAAGTACAACTGTGCTACAGAGCACATTTTCTAGCAGTTCATACAGTCTGAACTGCAAGTGTCCAAAATAATGCAAGAGATGGCACTTGAACTGGTAAAACAGGACCATCCTCTTACTTCTACCCCATTGTCCTTTTAGGACATTTCTTTTAGGCATCACATGACTGTGGTTTGCCCCTGAGAAGAGCAGGAGTGGACACAGAACGTCCCCATCCTTTATGTACTCACCTTTCCAGCTTTTTCTCAATGATGGGCACATCCAATCCCATTGCCTGCTTTGTGATCCTCAGCATCTCTGCAATGCACTGAAGAGTGTCTGAAATCCAAGCAGCAGCCTGTCAGACCCTTAAAAACACCCCTAAAATCCCAGAGTCCACAATCTAAGTCTAATTTTAACATAATTAAGTTTGGGGGGTTGGGGTTTTTTTTTCTTTCACCCTACAAGTTGCAGTTCAGATTTCAAGCTTACAAATAAACTTAAATAGACTCTCCTTGATCCCTAAATACTTGGTTCTTAGTGAATCACTGGCACACTGCTTCATTTATAGGAAGAAGAGAAGCAATTGTATTTATTCTAATCCCTGTTGACAAAACTCAGTGCTCCAGGTAAGAAGTGATATTTTTTCCCTTATTAGTGTTCATTTAATTCAGTTAAACAACAAGCAAGAACATTTCCAGACACTGATTTCACTAAAAAAAAAAATAAATCATTTTCTTCAGCCCTTTTAGGAGCTCATTTTAACTTCATTTTGCAAGGTTTTGGAGCAGTAAAGACCTGGACAGGGAAATGTCTCTAGATCTAGGAGACATGTTGCTTTTTAAAGCTGCATTTGGAATTTATTTTTCTTCCTATTAAAACAGTAACATCCACATGTTGACCCAGGAAGCCACGCAGAGGGTTTTTTATGGTTCCCCACTCTGCACAACTGGATTATATCAGAACAACTTCTGAAGAAGGACAAGTTCTGAGAGCCATGGAACAAGTGTTTCCCAGGTAAACAGTGGGATACAGAATGCACTTTTATGCCTAAAGCTTTTCCATATGAAACAAACCTTTTCCATCTTCTTCTGGGTTTCTCACCACAGCTCTGAGGGTGTGAAAATACCCACTCAGCTCTTTGTACTTGTAATGCAGCCTCATGCAAGAGAACTTGGGTTTGCCAAAGAGAGTAGGCTCAGGCCCTGAGAGAAAAATCAGATTAGAAATCTTTAACCAAACACTAAAGAGATGCTGCAGAGACTCCACCTAAATATATGTACCTGTTGACAGCCTTTGTCAGCACAAAAAGCTTCATGTTTTCTTTAGACACTTGAAATGAAAGATTTTCACAATAACTAAACAATCAACTACTTCAAAAAAGCAATTAGACTCCCTGTATGTCTGGTATGATCCAGCCTGATGGTTTACAACAAATAGAAGTTTTACACCTTCTACATCCTGCAGTTTTTTAGGGAATGCTCTTGCAAGGATTAAAGGGAAAGCTAATACATTTCTACCAGGGGGATGCAGTGAAGTTTTCAGCTCTCTTCAGTGCACTGCTTATATCTACAGCACCACACAAGTTGTAGATGAAGATGTTTCAACTCCACATCATGTTTCTGTACATCAGGATGTCTCACAAATCTCCACGGTGCTGGGTAAGAGACCTTGCCACTGAATTCTTAAAAATTGCACAGACACAGGGAAAGTTACAGCCAGGACATGATGAAATCACTGGCTATTGTGTAATGGAGGGTTAAACTCTAGCAGGGGGCCACAAAATTTCCCTCCCTTCTCTCTCTTCCCTCTCTTTTTCATCTGCAAAAAAGTCAAAGCCATCACATCTTTAATGCTTTCAGCAGCAGCTGCTGGATTTAGCCTGCAGATGGTACATTCTATAGCCAAGTTAAATGAGCATAACAAGGTGATTTTGTAACAGCATGTTTATCATCAAGCCTCGAGAAAGAAGTCTTAAAAAGCTATGAAGCAGATTTAAAGAGCAATTCCAAGCCAGGTGCTGCCTTTGGATCAAAGAAAGAGAGCAGTGAATGCACAAACCTGTGACTCATTACAGAAGTTGATCAAGTTGTTTGATAAATAATGAAATTGGGTTTGATGATTCCCTGGTTCTTTTAAGAGTTTAAAAGAGGGAAAACTTTAGAACCTTAGCAGTGATCAAAGTTTCCATTTCAAACAGCAGCAAAAGCCAGGCCTGGGAGGGAACAGATAATTCTGGCATCTGTTAAGAGCAAGAAAGTCCAGTCCTGGTGAACTGCCCAGCATTTATGCCACACATCCAGGCTTGCTGCTTCAATCCATCTGCAGGATGCTTTGATGAGGGCTCAGCTATTGTTAAGAGCATTCAAAAAAGATACAGGGTGATTATTTTCTTACCTATTTCTATTTTTTCCAGAGCTTCAAGACCTAACCTTTGGTACTGATTCACCTTGTCGACTTCATCATCATAACTAGGAGAAAAGAAAGAGGATTTAATTCTTCCTACTGATCTAAATCAAAGCTCCTAGAAATAAACTACACATAGTAAGAGAAAGCAGTGACTTACTAGGCCACATAGTAGGCAGAGTTGGAAAGTAACAGCAGAACATCCACGTCCCTGTGAGTGGCATCGATGAGACTGAGGAAAGGGAAGAAAAATAAACACAGGGGAGAAGGTTTTATTTGCAGAGCTGTAACCCCTGCCCAGTGTATTCTGGGGACACTCTTTTAGAATTCAACACATGTTACAACAAGAAGTTTGGATTATGGTCCATTATCTTGTGTGGTGCTGCTGCCTGCTCAGAATCCCTGAAAAACCCACTCAGGGGGGTCAGTTATTGGGTGGCCACTTCCCAAGCCACAGTGTGATCACCTACAGTAAGTGGATCCATGTAAGCAACACTCTCTCCCAAACCTGAAGTTGCCTAATAGCTCAAATAGGTCAGCAGAAGGCCCAAAAATAAATAGAAAACCCTCAAGCTATTAAAAATGCCAGCAGACAAATGGAAAAATACCTCAGACTCAGTGAAGGTGATGAGTCTGTGCCCTGAATAGCTGTCACAACAACCTGCTCTGCTATTTTTAGATGCTGAAGTTTAACCTGCAGAAGATCTCACCACTATTTTTCTTTTACAAGCCAGTGAACTCTGAACTTGATAAGGAGGGGAGTTAGTTCATGCCCACTACTTTTCACAAAGAGAAATCTAGACTTTCCTATGCTGAATCATTCCCCAAGAATTTAATCTGGCTCCAAAGTCAAGTCACACTTTCCCTATAAATCAATAAGGAGCAACAGCTCCTCAAGCAGCCCCCTCTAGAACTAAGGGTGGTTAGAAGTTCTCCCTGTGGTACCCCCCAGTTTTGGCAACATGAACTGACTGAAGCCATTTCCAGGTGATGTTTCAAAGGGGCACCATTTTAATGGCACTTTGGGAAAAGCACATGCTTAGAGGACCTTTTCTTTTCCAATTGCAAGTATTCAAACCCTTCAAGGACTCTTGTCATCCTGTGGAACTGTCCACTGGTGTTCTGCCAGCCCAGCTACCAAAACCATTTCCCCTCAGCAGTAACAGGCAGGTCAGAGCAGCAGCAGCTGAGCAGTTCTGACTGTCCAACCCACCTCGGGTCACAGTCAATCAGTGCCCAACCCCCATGGAATTTTTCATCATCTGGTAAGAGCAGCTTCATGTAGCTCTGCAGCAGCTGGCTGATCAGCTCCTGGTGGCTCCTCAGGTTCTCCTTGTGCAGGGCTTCGTGTTCCTTCTCTTTGGTGAATATGGAGTACAGATCCTCTGTGACAGGGATGCCCTGCATCAAATCTAAATGAAACCCAGCAAACACCAAACCAGAAAGAAAGTTAAAAGTGATAGACAGCAAATTCCTCCCAAATGTTTCATATTTACTGATGCTCTTGGTAGTCTTTCTGAATACAATGTTGCCTCAGTAGGTATTACACTGCTTTCAGTGAAAAACATTTTAAGAGACACCTGCTACATAAATTTAACTTAGTCTAAAAAAAGAGCCACTACAAGACATTTAATGCTAAAACAAAGTCACACTGCACACAAACCCTAGATGGAGAACCACTGTTTCTCATGGTGTCCATCACACAGACATGAACATTATCTACACCCAAGGTGCTTTTAAGCTTCAGGATGAAAAAAAAAAAAGAAAAAATAGTCCAAAGATAAAGTCAAGATGATTTTAATGAACTTTTCTAAACACCATAGTTCAGCTTAGTTGAAATTGTACTCTTACCTATGACTGCTTGCCTGTAAGCATCCCTGAAACGATTCAAGTAGTATCTGTTTGCAGAATTAACTCCATCCTTCATCACTCCTGCCAGCTTCCTCTCCCCAGTCCTGGTGAAGTCCCCCTGTCACACAGAACATGCAGATCATGCACAGATGCACCTGGAGAGCAGCAGGCTCAGCTCAAAAACCTTTGGCATTCTGAGGCTCAGAGCTGAACAGGTGACAACTCAGAAACTATCCACAAGTAACTATTTCATATAGAAGTTGAAAATATTGATTTTTCAAAGGGCATCTACTTCTGGCATTGACTCTGCAGAGAATCTTATGTGTTCAACAGATTTAGGATTCAATGGGAAACAGAAATTTGGACACACATGCCAGCTAACATTAAAGTAGAACATTCAAGATGTCAGTCCACTGTGATGTTTGAATACCTCAAGAAAACCCTTTGTGTTTTGGCCTTTAACCTAAAAGGAACACCACTGAAACAAGAGAGAAGACTGGAGCTTACTGAAAAATGGTTTTCATCTTTTATGTTTTTGCTACCAGAACAAGACAAGCAGAACATCCTGAAGGAGAACAGTACATACCCTCCCAACCTCAGAAACAAAAGCCAGTTTCTAGGCCACAGAAGGCTTAGAATTTGAATAAAAAGCTGTTTTGGTAGTTAGAGTTCATTAGAGGATTCTATTTTCAGAGACACCCTGAGCACTGGCACAGAGCAGTTCTAAAAGCCATGTCAGCTACTCTGAAGAACATTTCAAGTGTGTTTCACTTTCAAATTGAAAGAAATATCACAATTAAAAGGAATTTAATTCATGAACCTCAATAGCAAATAGAGAAATCTTCAAACAGAAGGCCTGAAAATCTAGATCTATAAATGGAGGTCTGTGCTTCAGATACAGTTAAATATACATAATGAAGACAAGCATGTCAGGCTGGTTTTTACAATTTTTTAAAATAAACTAATCAAAGTTCAGTAGAGGTTTAAAGAGGGATCTCAGAAGCATTTCCACCATAATGATTTTTCTCATGCCACATACAAAGAATAGTAAAATGTGTTCCACCAGTGACTTAAACACACAGCAAGTACCTCAAATTCTGTGACTTTTCAAAGCAGCAGGAATTAAAATGTAAGGAGTTTCATGCCTGATCTTGGTAAACAGACTGCATTCATAGAATCCCAGAATCAGCTGGGTTGGAAGGGACCTCTGAGATCATCAAATCCAGCCCTTGATCCAACCCCGCTGTGGTTCCCAGCCCATGGCACTGATGCCACATCCAGTCTGTCCTTAAACACCTCCAGGGATGGAGAATCCACCACTTCCCTGGGCAGCCCATTCCAATGGCTGAGCACCCTTTCTGTAAAGAACTTCTTCCTAATTACAACTAATTAATTCTTTAGAAAGTATAAGTAATTAATATCACCCTGCTACCCACACATCCTCATCTTCAGCCCCTCGGAGTATTTTTTTAGTACCGTAACTGCTCAGGAGTGCTGAAAGTGTAACTACAGCCCTGCTAAAATTTAAATGGATGTACTGGTTAATATATATCCTAAACCCTCAGCTCAGCTATGCTCTGCTGCAGACATGAGGAGGATGCAGTTAAAACACAGCCAGCAGTGCCACGGGACACCGGGCAATCGGAATTCTCCGGTTGGCGCCGAGCGCGACACAAAACATTCTCCTACTCTGAAGCCTCTTCAAAACAAACCCAGGCAGAATATTTGGCTTTATTACATAGACAAGAGTTTCTTGGTGCACATAAAACCTGTCACAGCCTCTCCTCATCATCAGGCACCACCAGGCCCCCTCCCCGTTACCTTGAGGGCGGCGGTGCCGGCGTACTGCCGGCTGATGGCATCGCCGTTGTTGGCCCACATCACCTGGTAGATCCTGTTGCACTTCACGGGCAAAGGCTGCTCAGGGGGCATCACACCCAGTTTTTTGAGCTGGAATTTGACATGTGTGTGTTAATAAAACGTCCGAGATAAGGGGCGTTCTCTGTGTCAGAGCTCGATAAAAGGAACGCAAACGCTCGCCAAGCTTTGGTCGTTAAACTCTCTGTGATCTGAAAAAGGGGCTCATTCTGCTGATTTGTCAGAGGAAATTAATTGTAAGCAATGAATCACTAATTCATTGCTAGGCATCATATCACTGGAGGCAGCATTAACATATTAATTATGAATGTAGGAGCCAACCATCAAAAAAAATGAGCTGGAGTTACTGGCGATTGCTCAAGATACAGGAAATTTTTCAAAGGAGAACCATCAAAAGAACAGGCATCACAGAACTTTAACATGCATAAACAAGTTAATATGTCTTCTATTGCAAAGGCATTCATGACCTCAAGGGTCTGAAAATAAAAAACAGCTTCTTTTGTTGGTTTATTATTAATGCTTGCACATTTTGGACAGTTACTGTTTAACATTGGTACTGAAAGTGAGATATCTTATTCTTCAAGACAACCAGTACTTCATTTTCCCCAAGATAAAAGCCTTGGGTACAGTATAAACTTTAGGCTTTTTACAGACACTGAACTGGTAAAGCTGCACAGCCATAACTGCAATGCAGTCACTAACTTGGAATAATAGTAAAGGATAACTTGGAATAGATCACAGGCAAACAATTCCCAACCAAAACCAAATGCTCAAGCACCCTTTGCAAGTTAGATGACAATTGATACAAGGCTGTTCACTGACTTTGAGAGCCCTATAAAGTTTCCAGGTGAGAGAAAGCAAGTGCTGTGGCTCCAAGGGAGAGCAAAGGTGAGGCACGTGGAACACTCATGTCACTCACCCTGCAAAGGTCAGGGCATTGCTCTGTCATGAATTGATTCCAAGGCACTTCAGCTACACCACCAGAATCATGCAGCACATCACTAATACTTCAGTGATCACTGAAGCCTCTTCACAACCATCTGTAACACTCCTGATTTTGAAAGGTTGCCTTTGAACTCGAGAGTTACCCTAGAGAGAAACCCTGCTCCCAAACAACTGTGGGACTGCAGGTCCCTCCCCTTGCCCTCCATACTCCATGTCAGGAGACCAGAACAGCAGATGACAAACAAGAACTGCCAGATACAATGGTCAGAGCCACTCACTTTTCATCCTATTGAAGGACCCACTTTGTCCTTTCTCCTTCCCTTTAAACAGTCAGGTTTGCTCAGCTTGGGCTGGGCTGGAACTGAGCCTTCTAAAGTTCAGTTCCAGGACTATTAATCTGCATTAAGTCTCTAACAGAACTGTATTTATGAAGCCTTCACAAGGGAGGACAATCACAGATTCTATAGCAAAAAGCAAATGTGGGGCAGGGCAAAGAGGAACATGACTAAAGGAAGGACCCTCAGTCTGCTTGGAAATCCCTTCCCTAACATCCACATCACAACAGTCACAGCAATCAGGGATATTAACATCATGAATTAATTATTCCTTTAAACACAGAAGAGAAAACTCATCTCCCTGCTTGCTGCATCACAGTATTTCTTTCACTTCAAAGCAGCTAAAATAGCATCCAACTTCTAGCTGGATTTTAGTCCCTTAATCTCTCATTTCAGGGAGGGATTTGGGGGCGTGATGTTTTGTTTTTAAACTTTGCATTACTGCCTAAAATTACTAAACCAAAACAAGACAATCCTCTCCAAGATGTGGACAGTCAGTCACCTCCTTTCTGAAGGAGGACACCAGGCATCACTGTTGTACAGTGATTTCCAGCTTTGTATTTCTACATGTTATTCCTTTCAGCTTCGAGCTCCCCAAGTGTTTCACAAAGATTCTTTTCAGTAGAGGTTAGTTTAGCATTTCTCAAACCCCCAGGTTTCTCTGTGAATAGCAATGAAGTTCTGAGGTACTTGGCCCTTGACAAAGTGCCAGTTGACATACCTGCTGTTCCATGACCACCCTGGCAATGGCAGCCTGCACGACGTTGGTACGATCCAGGCAGTCCATGCAGTTCACTCGAAAAATCCCTTCCTGTTTACAGATCACTCCAGCCTGGTCAACCCTTTCAACAGGAAGAGAACAAAAGCACACTGAGACACTTAAAATGCAGTGTAATTTATCAGCTTCTATAAACAGTAGGAGATTTTACCCTATTTATAGTGGCACTCATCACCCAGGCACACCCCACCCTGAATTAACTCCTCTTGTTCCAGCCTATCCTCCACTTTAATCTAGGCTGGATGTCAAATAAATCCTAGTGGGGCCATAAACTTGAATTCAGCATCTAATTGCATCCCAACTCTTGCATATATAATACAAGCTTTCAAGAGAAAAGGCATTTAATTTCAGATACAGAAGCCAATATAAATGAACAGTGAGATCAGAGTAACTGATTGAAGACTGCAGCACATTCATTTAATGTCCTTTAATCAGTACAGACCAAAGGTCAAACACACCTACTGGTTTCAACATAAGGCTGGTTGGTGTTCTAGGGTTTGTGGGTCAAATACAGTGTTTCACATTAAATATAAGAAACCCTGAAAGTGTTAAATGAAATAAGCTCTGGGCAGGAATCAACATCTGAGAATTTTTTGTTACATGTCTAGAGCACCAACACTTCAGAACACGAACTGTGACACACAAGCTGGGCACCAGAAAAGAAATATAAAGCACACCAGTTATGACAAGATTAAGGCCTCCAAATATCAACTGTTTGTTGGGGGGCTTTTTGCCTGTTTTTTTGTTGTTTGGGTTTGTTTTGGTTTTTTTTTAACAAATTTTCCACAGTGGTCTAAGAAGAGTTAAGTACCTACCAGCACCACTTCATGTCAAGAATAATATCATGAATGGCATCAGTCAGTGTTTGAACATTTTCAAACTTCATTCCTCGGCTAAAATGCAGAATTTCACAAAAGTTAGTTTGAATTACAGCAGTGACTTTAATTATTTTATCTGTAATGTTCACAAAGATAGAGTTTTGGCTAAGTGGGAGAGACAATTATTCTCTCCTGCAGCAAACTTGAAACAGGAGCCAATATTCAGAACTTTTCTAAAGTACAGTTCACCATTAAATCCAAGGAAAGAGGATAAAAAAATAGTTAAATTCTCAAGAATTTCCTTATTTCCATAAGGAAGAATAAAAATGTGCATCATCATGTGCAACATTCTGTTCTCACCTTAGTCACAGTCTCAAAACCAGTGACTGTGGATTTGAGGTGGGGAGGATGAGTCCTGCTCCACCAGTGACTGCACAGAAAACACCCCCCCACACATCACCCCCTCCTCCCCCATCCCACAGGTGGTTTTTTGGGATTGTTCTCGACTCACTCACTCTCAGTTTGCAAAAAAGAAACAGTCCTGGGCACCACAGAAGTTTTTAGGAGAAAAGTGAAGGAATGAAAACAGAAGCTCCTTCAAACAAGAGATTAAGCATCAAATCAATTCAGGCCTAGAGGAGTCTCCAAGGCCATCATTATTCTGAGGGGGAGTTCCCTTCCCCCCATCCCCTCTGCCAATATCTACTAATGACACACGTATTGAGTCAGTAATGCTCTGCCAGGCCACATGCAATCCCTAGATTACGTTCAGAAATGAAGATTAAAACAGTTTAGGGCCCATATTGACTCCCACACAGAGGCAGCTGGAGGGAAGCAGCAGAAATCCAGGCCTGTGGGACAGATGAAATGCTTGGGCATGTGAGCACTGCAGCAGAGCATGGCAGAGTGCAGCCAGGAAAACAGCCACTGCTTGGGCTGGATTCAATTAAAATCCAGTGTATTTTATGGTGAAAAACCAGCAGCAGGGTCCTGAAAGAACCCATCATATTGTTATAGAAAAAATAAAGAGAAACAGAAGTGGAGAAGAATTAAAAGCAGAAAGCTACACAGTTTGAAAAAGCAGGTCAGCCACAGCTTTACATTCACAGCATGTCTAAGGGAACTCTCTTGCTTAGAATGTGTGACAATCAAGCTTTGCCCAATAAATAACTGCAAATTTAACAGGTCAGGGACACAATATGACAAATGGCAGTGCTTGGTTACCCAAACTCAAAATTTTATAGTGCTTTAGTTTACAAAATGTATTCTTCCTGTTTAAGTGTTTCATGCAGAAATAGAAATCACAATAATAATAATAATTACAATGTTTTCTCCTCCCTTCTACTCTCCTCTCATGCTAATAGAAAAAGATGCAAAGGGTCATTGTTAAAAGGTTTCTTACCAGTGCTCATGGAAGTCAAATGAAACATAAGTCAGGTTTGCATTGTTGTAGAGAAGAACTTGTTTAAGGTAAGCATCTCCAATAATCTT
The DNA here is from genome assembly GCF_001715985.3 of Manacus vitellinus. Lineage (NCBI taxonomy): Eukaryota > Metazoa > Chordata > Aves > Passeriformes > Pipridae > Manacus > Manacus vitellinus. The sequence continues at coordinate 5,573,798 of NW_021940541.1, forward strand.
CTCTCTGCCTGTTTGATCCACCAAGTTAATAATAACCTGTTCAAAAGTCCAATTAGTTAACATTTGTCATCTGCTACACAGCTTGCTCAGATATATACACCATGCAATAACAAACAGCTCAGGAGTTAAAAGATTTGCAGGAAATCTTGCTGAAGTTAGTCTTTGCTAGATTGTACCCAAGACAAATAAGCTCTAACAGTTACCTGCCTACACTAACTTTAACCCAGAGAAGCTCTGAATTCACAGGACAGGTACACAGGAGTAGGGTTTACACATTCCCACAAGTTATTGTTTTCAGAGCTTACTTACAGACACTTGAAAAACCTATTAAAATTCTATTTACGGACCAACCTCACAAACTGTCACAAACAAGCTTCTAAAAAACCACAACACATCAGGAATAAAAACAAACTGAAAGCATTAACCTTCATCCCCTGCATTTTCATGAGATTACTATTTTATCACGTAGCACTCACCTGCTTTTTGTAGTTTTTCAGCTGCTCTTCAAAGTGTGCACGAAAACAGGGTACAGTTTCATTCTCACCTACAAGGCAGAGCAGTGTTAGACAGAAACAGACAGTCAGGTCCTGTTTGATGTATTAAACTGTGCCCAAATCAGTGCTCTAGAAAACCCAGACAGCTTCACTGAAGACACACTGTACAAAATTCCTTTCAAAGGCATTTCATCGATTTGCTCAACTTCAACACTGCTGTTCCACCACAGCAAAAACTTCAATTTTGCTTTTTGTGCAGAGGAGATGGGACTAAAATTTAATTTTTCACAGGCCTGCTTAATCCCTTTCCCTGTGCACCACACACATAAGCATCTCTTCCCAAGGGAACTCTGATCCTCAGCTATCCCACCCCAACACTTACTCTTGTCCAGGCGGGGCCGTGGGTTGTATCTGTATCCAACTTGGCTCCAGAAAACAGGCACAGAGCCCCGGGTTTGGATGTAGGAAAGAGTGTGGTTGTGAACATGAATCAGTTGCTCTGTCTCAACGTAATTTGCCACGTTTCCATTTTTATCCACACCTCTCCTTTTGTACCGCATTCCTGGCAGGAAGGAAATGGCCAAAGGAATATTTAAGTGCTTGACTTAAACATTAGTAACTTTTGTTGCTGTTTTTGGCAACACTAACACAGGCTCTAGCCAAAATCCATCCTCAGTGGTAGAAGTCACTCCTACCCTGGTTTATTTCTCAAAAGTTATTTTGACTATATGGATAAAGTTTATTTACTGACATACAATAAACAGCACCACAAAGTCAAAGATAATCTCTAGTCCACCATTAATGATACATTCCCTCCTGTTCTGTCACATTTAGCATAAAGTTTTACTTTAGTGCTCAATATTTCCATGAGCCTAAAAGGCCATTTTTACTCCACCTCTCAGAGATCCCACAAGCAGCCCAGGAAGTCCCACAAAACAGAATATTCCCCCTCCTTATTTTAACTTGCACAGTAGGAAGAGTTAATGCACTCCTGGCTACCCAGTTTTATGCCCAGCCAGCCCTGAGCTGCTCATTGAACAGAGAAGTGTTTGCAGATCCTTTTCTCAAAGGAGAGGACATTCCTATCTCAGGAGGGAGCAGGTGGTAGCAAAGGACAGGGAAGGAATAAGAGGGCTGGAAAAAGGGCTCAACAGCACTATCTAAGGACTATGGGAGGGAAGGGAAGAGGTGAGAAATAGGGAAGTGAAAAGAGTGTAAAATACCTACTTGGGGACCTTTAGAGGGGGATTGTCAAAGCACTGTTACAGCCTTTAATCAGACAGGCTTTTAGACTAAAGCATCAGATACCCTTCACTTATGCTCTGCCACCAATAGTGGCTCTTACAGCAAAACCCAACCTTAATCATTCACAAATAAATAAAAAAGATAAGTATACTTAACACAGAAGTATCTTTAGCTTTTAAATCAGTGTTTCCTCTGTTTTGGGTTTTTTGGGGGGGAGTTAACTATAGTATTTCAAAAATAAAGGCACATTGAACTCTTGGCTAAAAGTATGTGCTACAGAATTAATCAAACACACAATCCTATAACTATTCTTCAAAATATTGCCTCAATTTATCAAATCAATCTTTTTGTGTCAAGAGAGAAAGTTCTGCACACTTTGTGCTCTGGACTAGAAATCAATTGAGCACAGTGACATTAACAGTAAAAGTAAATGAATAACAAATTACCCCTCTGCAATTCAGTTCCTGTATCTGTGTAACAATTTAGTATTAAAAAGGCATACTGTAAACTAGATATTACCCTGAAACTCTGAAGTATTTACTCCAAGTTGTTCTGACAAATAATGTTCCTGAGAACTGAATTAAATAAAAGTGAGCAGTGGTACAAAGGGCAGTCCCATACCAGGGTAAGCTTTCCATGGTTTTTTTCTTGGTTTTATGACATGTTGAAAACCTGCCTGTGTAGGAAAGCAGTTGGACACAATGGAGAATATCTCAATAAAAATCAAATAGCCTGAGAAGCCAGAGCTGAACAGGACCTAGTAAATTGTAGAGCCATTCAATCTTTCTTTCCGAGATCCCAAGGACAGGGAAGAATTATGTTTGCCTTGCACCTTATTTGACTTATTCCAGCAGCAGCAAGGTCAAAGCATCCCTCTCCAGTGCTCAGGAAGAGCCCCAAAGCCTTGACCTGAGCCTGCCTACCAGCTCTGTGCCGACTGCGGCGGGAGATCAGGGCCACCAGGAAGGTGGGGTGAACATCATCCACGCACGTGGATTCCTGGGGAGGAGTTTCAGGACTGCTCTTGTCATCATCAGAAGATTCACTGTAGTTTACTACAAGCTCTTCAATCTGCACAAATCCTTGAATGATGGGTATGATCCAGAAGTCCACTTCAGCATTCTGAAGGGTACAAAAGACATTTATTCCTGTTGGTTCTACATCACCCACAATTCTTTCTGCCATTTTTTATGTTTATAAAACAGTTGCTTCTCATGCTTTTTGTGTTTTAAGCAATGTTTGCCATATCCTTGTCTTATTTCTGTGAGTGGTACCAGCATTTTTCCTCCATCAGTTGCAGGGTTTTTAAATCAGGAGGAAGAAAGAAAACAACTTTAGATTTTTCTGTGGAGATGGAGCACGTTGAATCAAGGCAAGGCAAAAAGCCCTCCTCTGCTCTCAGCTATCCATGGACAGAAGAAAAAATTTTTAAAATTTCTTTTAAAAAAAGAAATTCTTTTTTTCAATTTTACCCAAACAGAGTTTTCAATACAGCATTATATCTGATGTTTAATCACATTAAAAGCTTAAAGTAGTAATTTCCCATGTCAAGGATAGTCAGTTCAGATAGAACAGGAAATACAGGTAACTTATTACCTAGTTTCTGCTTTAAGGTAGTGTTACAACCTCTATGTGGGCATATACTATATCACATTTATATAGGTGGGTAGTTTTTAACCTGTTTTCAGCAAAACATACCAGCATAAGCTTCATAGGGGCCAACTTTGCACTCAAATCAACTGGTTCAGGGTTCTGCCACCCTAAAACATCAATTTCTTAAATAGAATTGAGATCCAGATTCCCCAATGGTCAGCTCTTTCCCCAAGGTTATACCATTTATATCCCCATTTATATCTTAGAACATGAAAAATACAACCAGTTAAACTCCTGCATCATACACAAATTATTAGAGGATCCAGGTTTACCCTGCTGTAACTCCATAACCATTTGATTAGGTTAAATTATTAATGAAAAAGATGCAGGGCATAAAGTAAGATGTCTGCTGTCATCTTTAAAGAACATAAGACTTGGCCTAAACTGGCATACAATAGTTAGCAACTTAATCCTTTATCTCCAAGTTTAGTTTAAAATGAAGGAAGATCATATATTGAAGAAAGAATGGTGGTTCTATGTTTCTTTAAGTGTTTCTTAGCCAGGAAAATGTTTTCTTTGCTCTGAATAACTGTTCAGAACAACTTGTTCTACACTGTTTTTACATTGATCAGCTACTCTGTTTAAGGAGAAAACACTACTCTCCACTACAGAAAACAAAAATCTCATCTCAAGAAAACTCTGAAATTCAGAGTTACTTCTTTTCTGGCTCCTCCTTATTATCAAGCTCAGCTCTGTCCAGGGATAATCCACTTCACAGATGAATACAACTTAAATTCAACTTCAGAAGTCAGCACAAAAATATCACACCAAGTTATTCTATGTTGTTTTATAGTAGTAAAATTTTAAATTCAGTTGAAGTTCATTCATTAGCAGCAATCACAGGCTAACTAGAAGGCTGGGGGAAGAAGGCACAGCCCTAATCCTGCCCTGTCTGCCAAGCAGGTTCTCAAGCAAACTTCTGAACCCTTAAGTAAACATTTCAACTAAAACTAAAGGATGATTCTCATAATATATTTAGAAATAAAACACTCACATCGATGCTGATGAGATCTTCAATCATGTGCTTGTTCCAAAAGAATCTGTCATCAACCTGTTTGAGACAAAAAAGGGCAGGTTTTGCAACATCAGACACCCGAGTTCAGTTGTTTATTCACTGCAGGTGCACACACAGCTCTCAGAAGTGTTCAGTTCAGTTCCAGTCTTGCTGCTGGAGGCTTTTGTTCCTCTTCCTTGCACTGAAGTTGGGCCCTGTCCTGCACCAGACACATCCTGGTGTTTCTGGAGAGTCTCCATGAAACATGTTCCAAGGCAAAGTTCCTACACAGAAGCTTTTAGCAAGTTTGACTAAAGGTTTTTATAAAGTATTTTTATCAGCTCAAGTTCTTCAGCTCACCAAAATTCTGCCTGAGCAACCAAACCCACTGGTAACTACACCCATACTCAGGTTTTATGTTTTTAAGTAAAGGTTGCTTAAAATACAGCAGAATGGGACAGATGCTCACTTTTATAACAGAAGGATAGATTTTGTTACCTTGAAAGACCTTTGAAAATGGAAAGAGACAGTTCAAAGACACCAAGAAAGAGGTTTCTGGTTTAAAATCACTTCCATTATTTACACAAATGACGTTGGTCCAAGCCAGCACAAAGGTTTGTTACAGTTTAACAGTATTGCATAATTCAGCAAAGAAAATATGTTTTCATTGAAGTGGAAAAAGGAGTTACAACTTCTGCTTTAGATTGCAGTCAAGTTTGGAGCACAGACATCATGGAGCAGCACATCTCCCAGATGGAAGAATCAAACAGGACACACTCACTTTTCTCCACAGGGATAAGTTTGTTTTCTCACACGTGCTCTGTCTCTGCACAGAATTTGTCAGGTCATAGGTCAGGCTGTAGTAAAAGGAGTCTGAATCCATGAACATTTTGAACAATTCCTCCAGTAATCTCTTCTCCAGCCTCTCTTTCTCTTTGCTTTCTTTAATCTGAAAGAAAAAAAATGGCTTTTTTTATTTCTCTGTGAGTGACAAAGAGTCCAGGCCATATTTGCTAAATGCTATTTCTAACTCTCTAGGACAAACTCTTTCCACTGAGGAGCAGGTTCTTAAAAATCCCAGCACAGACAATAAAAACAAGGGACAGCATCCTCAAAAATATCATGTTATTACTTTTACCATTCAAAGCAGTCAACTTCTGGAGCTGAATATTTAAGTAGGATGTTTCAATCTCAAGAGTTTAAGAAATACTGCAGCCACCCATCCTAATTTTAACAAATATTGTTTGGATTTCCTAATCCAACCCATTGTTGTGCTAAAAGCATTTTGATGAGATTGTTTGGTGTTCTCTGAGGAACTGGGCACCAAATTTCGTCTACAATTCTGTGTGGTAAGAGAGATGCTTATGCTGAACAATTTGTAGAAGTTTAGAATCTCAGCAGAAGGTAATCCTGGTAAGAAGGAACTCTATCAGCAATTCTGCCAAAATTATGTAATTGCAAAACACAAAAAAAATCATAGAATTGCCACAGCTAAATAAAGTAAAAAAAAATTAAACTGAGCATCAAGACAGCAGTTCCACATTCTGCAGTTTTTCACTAGTTCTTTAAGGTCTTAGTACTCCATTTGATCATCCATCACAACCTTGGAATTATAAAGCAAACATTATGAAAAAAACCCCAAGGAAACAGTAGAAAACTTTACCTTCTTTTTATTTGGAGCAGACACATTTGATTTAATTTGAGTCAGAGTCTTCAGCAGAAATTTTGTGTCATCTGGGGACTGTGTTATCTTCTCTGGCTTGTTTATCCCAAAATGGTGCTTTTTACAAAGCTAAATAATGACATTGAATTAAAGCCAAGAATTAGATACTCTTTAAAAAGTCCAAAAAGAAATTTAATTAAAGCCCACAAAAATCAAGACTTGGATGCTCACAAACCTAAGGGAGACACTCTGAAATACAGGAGGAACAGGCAGGTTTCCATCTAGAGCCTCATTCTTACTGTGTTTTTTATAAAAGGCACTTTCTCCTGTGCTTGGGAGGATGTCTGCCTCAGTTTGACATGACTTGAGCATCCAGACCCACCTCAGCTTCCCACCCAAGTTACACTGTAAATTGGTGTCACTCACTTGGTTATTCTATAATAACTTGGTTATTCTATAACCAAGTTCTAGAATTAAGATTCCAAAATCAGATGAGAGCAAGAGCATCTATTAAAAAAAAAAAATACTTTCTCCTAGTTCAGTGTTGTATTCTCAATAAGCTTTATGAAATCTAGGGACAATTTTATTGTAACTTCCCTCAGTAGCAGAACTTGTGATTTCTGTTTTAAAAAATACTTTTAATCGAAAAATGTTATTTAAAAAACCACAACCAGGAAAAAAAAATAACTTTCATTTCACGTTCAAATTTCACTGAAGCAGAAGGAGGAAGGTCAGAATTCCTTGAGCACTGTCATACCTCCAACTCCAGGTCCTGAGGTTCTGTTTCAGAGAGAGGAATCACAGCTATCTTTGTTATTTTGCAAACCTCGTGATCTCCAGGGAGTTTGCCAATCAAAGCTTTCTGACGAATTAAAAGCAGCCACCATGGTAAATCTGGAAAAAAAAAGAGAGATTAGTAGATGCTTTTATTTGTCTTGTCAGGCATTTACTTTGATAAGTTTGCCAGAAGCTTCTCCCCAGTGTAAAACCCCTGCCAGGAACCATTTGACCAGAAGACTCCAGTGAGTGATGATTCACTATTGCTGTGATTTGTCATTATGCATTGCAATAAAAAAAACAAACTCTAAAAAATACTTATTCAGCCTGTAATACAATAAGATTAACTATTTCATAGACTTATTAGAGGTAAAGCTACCCCTGCTTCATCTCCAGCCACCAGCAATCTCTGGGATGAAGCACAACCCCACCAAAGTCACCACTGGCAGTAAAATTTGAGAACAGCTGGAGCTCAGAGAGAAATAAAAGATTTGCCCTTTACAACCTCTGTTGTGCATCAAGCAGCAAACAAGACAGACACAGGTAACAGCTGATCACAAGGCTCCTGAGTTCAGAAATCTGGTGGGCAAACATGGGCTGCAGCATGAAGCAGTTTATATATGTTAAAAGCCTCATGAATCATTCCTGAAGTAATATGCATGAAGTGGCAGAGGAATTAATGGGATAAAAATTAATGAAGATATTGGTGCATGTCAAACACACATTTAATTTACAACACTTGCAGTTACAGCATCAACACTTCAGTGAGACAGGGAAACAGAGCAACAAACATTCCCACTGACTGCTGAATAGGGCCTGGACATTCCTGGATTTTAATCCCTTGGTTACAGCAGCAGCATGTCAGTTGTATGTTGGTCTTTTAGGAATCAAAAGTTCTGTTAAGAAAGATGGAAAAGCCACAGAAAGTCTTCACAAAAACATACACACTTAGCATTTCTCCCAGTTGAGAAGAAACCAATGGAGTTGAACTGAAAAGTTCATGTATAAAAAGCCTGCTATGGCAGACTTGAATATGCTTCCACACTTGTGATGGCAGATTGTGTCATGTATTGTGCCTTTGAATACAATACACAGCCTTTGAAAAGTCTATTTAGCAGCTTTATAGCAAATACAAAGCCTGTTCTCCTTGCTCAGTAAATTCTAAACAGCATTTTATCCTCTGTGTGTTTAAGAGAAACACAGAAAAACCCAGCAGTGCCTTTTATCTGAAGAAAAGGAATAGTCATTGCAAACAGACAACTGTGTGCTGTGACACTCCACTCCTTACTTTGATTCTACATCACTATCTTTAGAAAAAAAAGACTTGCTTACATTGGGCATTAAGAAGCCTTTAAAAATTTCAGGTCCTCATGGTCACAAATGTGCTGTGAGAACCAGAGGGTGCCTCCCAAAAAGGGAGGAGGGGAAGGGGAATGAAATGCACTGTTCCTGAACACAGCAGTGGAATCCTAATCCCTGCAGGATCAGGCACAAGTCAGGCCAGAAGGGATCCCAGGATGTCACCCTGCTCAAGCTCTGAGGTTGCACCAGGTTACTCCAAAGCTGTCACATAGGCACAGTCTCCTAAAAACTGGTCACAGGATGACAAATAAGGACAAGAGAGTGACAGCAAATGCCACCAAGACAGTCATCCTCACTGACAAGCAGGTGCTGGAACAGCTTTTCTGTACAGGTACAGAGAACATGACTTGGGGAACACCTGCCTTTGCCTCCAGCAACCACAGGGGTAAGATGGAAACAAGAAAAAGGAAGCTGAGGAAAACAGGACAGGTTCTGTGCAAGTGAACAGACCAATGAATAAGAAAATGCTTTTACAAAGGAGAAACTGAAATGCTGCCAAAAACACCAGCAACAGATGAAGATGCCCATCACTTCACCTAAAAAGAAGGCCTGCCCTTTCCTATATTGCTTTTTAGTAGGCAAAAACAACAGTCTCTGGAAGCCCAGGGCAATCCAAGCTTAACAGAAGGGTAATACAATAGGGCATCCAGACAGATATTCCTGTGGGGAGTCCTATAATCTCATCTATTCCCACCTATGGAAGGTTGGCCACACAGCTTTCTCCTGTGAGATCACCAGTGTATGTCAGACAAAACAGGTACTCTTTTAAGCAAGGAGACCATCTAGAGCTCTAGTGAATTAATCAGGAGAGCTCTACTGGAAATAAGGATAAGGTAAAGGTATTTCTGAGCAGATATGCCATAGTAAAAAAAATGGAAAAGAAAAATCTCTGCCTACTCTTCACTTGACCTTATATTGACAAACCCTGGCAACAGCAAACAAGAACTTAAGAGCTTAATAAACCAAGCAGTTCTGTATCCCTTTGTCATTTTTTAAAATGCACTCAAATGTCATCCTGGTGTGCATTTCAAAACTCTTTGTATTGTAGCCAGAGCCACAGAACATTCAAAGAAAACAAGAATTCCCCAGCAGATCAAAAGCAAACAGTCAGGAAGTAATTATGCAGATAAAGTATGCCCTGAAGTAAAAGCTTCAACAATAGCCATAAAAGCAGCACATTATAATCACCAGCAATATCTAAATAACTGAATCCCAGCACAGAATATGTGCTTCTGCAGCACAATAAAAAAAAAAGGCAGTTCCACAGAACTCAATTGCCTACTCAGTGTGTGAGGTATGGGGTGTAGAGAACACCCCAACTGTGTGCCAGTCCAGAGGAGAGCATGTTTGAAATCATCTCTCAGAATCAGATGTTCATTTGTAGTGTTTCATGGACTGTGGCAGAGCAGATGGCAAAAACTACCTTAAAATACTGTATCTAAAGGAAGCTATTACCTCCCATTCTGCACTGAAATGGAAATTTAGTTCCTCTGTTGCTTCAACACTGTCAGCACAGCACTGCTGTTCTTCTCTAACACTTCCCAAACAATCCAGCATTTACTTTCCCCCAAATGCCTTTGCAGCAACTTTTTTTAAACTGTACAGGAGTTTACTAAAAATGCTGCTTTTTACAAGTATTTTGATTTTAGCCAAGAAATTCTGTGCTACCACTTTCATCCTTTCTGTTACTTGAACAACTTAAAAATTGGCTGCATGCAGAAAGAATGCTTTAAGCTGCTGGAAGTTCAGTTCCATATCACTGGAGAGATTTCAGATGCTGAACAGTTGTTTCTATCAAGATTCAGAGGCATGCTGACAAAAAAAGCTTTCCTTTCCTGGGGATAGGGAAGGAAGAACTCCACTTCCCTCCTGTTTACAGAGTCTAGGGAACCTTGGTAACAGAATTTAACCTGGGTCTTAATTAACCAGCACTGGAAAAACTCACAGAATGGATACAAGCAGAGAGATTAAACTGCACAGGAGTGTCCTTTGACCAAGAAACAGGAAAATGGGGCAGCAGTGAAGGAGTTAAGTGGAAGTTGCTGGAACTGGCCAAGGAATCCAACTTTGGTTATAGTTGGATATACAACTGAGCATATTCTTGCACTACAACGTTTGATCAACTTGCTGAGAAGTCTCTGATCACCAGTGATTCCATTTCAGGCTACCATTACCATTTTAGTGGATCTACTTTTTATCCTAAGAACAAGTAACACAACCTTCTTTCATCAAAATCCCAAAATAGAATTAGGAAGGAATTGAGTAGCTTCAATTATGTTGGGTATGCATGTGCACTGCCTGGGCCACAAAACAAAATTAATATTCTGTAAAGGAGACACTTTATGCAAGAGATGTGCTGGCCTCTATCTGGGAAGATCATGCAAAGATAGAATTAACTGTGCACCTTTACCAAGAAAATGTGCAGTGATCTGCTTCAGTAACAGCTCCACAGTACATCCTAAAATCCTTTTCCTGCTATTCCCATTGTTACTCTGCGTTTTCTTACAAGTTATCTTAGGAAAGGCCGGAAAATGGTAAGCAATCACATCCCTATATTCCAATATTCAATCAAGGGTTTATTGTTTGGGTTGGAATTCCCCCCTCCCCCAAAAAAACCCCAAAAAACCTGCATGTTTAAGGAAATTCAGTTTGGGGAAGAACCAAATGGTACTTTCACTAGACTTTCCAGTGTGAGTGTACAGTTATTTTCAGTTATACAACTGACTCATGTCAAAAATTCTTTAAAGAATTAAAAAAATAAGCCATGTAATATTGGTTTGCTGGTTCCTATGAGACTGCTTCCCTGGCAGAAGCTGCCCTACAGATTCTTTTGTACAAGTCAAGCAATAAGACCTGTAAGATTAAGAGTAAATTAAATCCCATCCCTAGTTACAGCATATTGGCAAGGGTGTTTCAATGCTAAATTACAGACAGCCCAAGATTGGCTACAGGGACATTTCAAGGTTGTGTTAGACCACTCCAGCATTTCTGCCATGAGCAAATCTTTCAAGAACTTATAAGGATCTATGCCCAAGATATTAAAGTGCATATAGGGTTAGTGACAGCTTTACTGGTAGCAATTTCAACACCTAAAAAGGCATTTAAAGTTTCCAGCATTAGTCAGGATGTGCTAAGCATTTTTAAAACACACCAATATTCCTTTCCAATAATAGCTAATAACAGAATTCTGAGCAGGACAAGCCCACACAGGACTCCTGTTCACCAAAAGAATTTCAAATTAAGTGTTCTGATGTTAATAACCTGAGGGCAGGGGAGAAGAAATCAGAGCAGCAAGTCCTCCTGTTGCAGGTCAGGTCTGTGAAAAAAACATTTCACCCAGCCCCTGCAGCACAGAGCTCCAAGTCTGGAGATAATGGTCCAGCAATGTTAAATATTTATACAACTCCTGCTGATAAAGTTTCCAGGTGACAAAGATTGATACCAGAATAAGTAATGAAGACAGGTTACTGTTACAGACTGCTGGAGGATTGGTCAGAGGGAAACATCCAACTACACTTGAACATGATCAAGTGGGAGTTCATTGACAATAACAGGCTTCAAGAGATCTCTGTGAGATGTCTCAGCCAGCCCCTTGTTGTGACTTCACCTAAGGGAGAACACTTATCAGCAAATGTCAGCCAGGTCAAGGCAGCAGGAGAGAAGGACAAATAGCTGGAGGCTCTCTTTCTTCAGACGTTTAATGGTAGAAAAAAAACATGGTTTGCAGGGCAGTGGCATCACTAAATACCAGAATATCTACAACAAGAACAGTTTGTGGTGGTGTCACCTGCACAAGGCAGAGACCAAACAAAACATTCCCACTGCCCTCAGGAGCAGCTGAGGGGAATGCCTGGATGAGCACTATTGATGCAACAGCTCCATAGGACACATGGAAAGAAGAGCAGATATCAGGCTTATTACCTGATAATCTTAATTTGCATGACAACAGCAAGCTGACACCTGTTAAGGTGTCACAGCTGGGGAAAGTTTCAACTCAGATTTCATAAGCAGAGGAAGCACCTCACAATAAGCACACATGCAAGGGCATTCAGTTGTCATAATATACTAAAACCTTCCAAAAAGTACTTGAGATCTCCCCCCTCAAAAGGCTTTTATACCAGACTCCCTAGAGAGAAGGGGGGGCAAGGCTTTTGTGCACCCAAGTGCTTGGTTTAAAAAACAGAAACACCACACCCCACACAAACAAAAAACAAAACCAGTCACTGAGCATTTTCCCAGAGCAGTGAGAGGTCATTACTGGAGCTCAGCCATCATTCATCATGACCAGCACATGCTGAACAGCACAGAGAACCTGGGTGAGGAGCAGAGAAAGGGAGATGGCAGAGACTGAACTGCTTCACATCATCAGATCTGAAAAGGGGTGTAGTGCTTTGGGTTTTAGGCCTTCCTGGTGACCAGGTCAAAACTAGGGAAGTGCTCATGTCCCAGTATTCCATCCTATTTTGTACGTAAGCAAGAGCATAAACAAGAAGGAGAGAGGAGGGTCTGCCCCCTTCTCTTCCCCTGGACTTGCAGGCAGCAGGTCCCTTATCCAGGAGTGAGCCCTGCTGGGGCCTGTTGTTTTCCTGATCCGACTGGAGAGATCTGGTACAGTGGCTTTTGTCTTCTTGAAGAAAGAATTAAAATTTTGGTTTGTTAGTTCTTTATTAGCTGTGTATATCTGCGTATATGGGGTTTTCTGTTTTGGCTGTGGGGTGTTGGGGTTTTCTCTTTCTTATATGTAAATAGTTTTGTTTTGTTTTGGGTTTTTTTTGCAATTGTATATAAGTTTAAATATATATATATATATACACACTGCTTTAGTTCAGTTTATTTTGGGTCTTTTGGTTCCTTTTCCCCTCTTCTTGTGGCGGGATTTGGGGACTTGGTGGGGAGCCAAATCTAAATGGCTACAAGGGGTGGGTGAACAGCTCTGTGGGACGAGCACAGACCAAAATATCAGGTGAGATTCAAAGAAGATGGAGAGATGCAGCTGGAAAGAGGATGTGATCATGAACTCCATGGAGAGATGGGCTCTGAACCATGACTCCCATGTGACCCTGGGGTCACAGTAACTCCAGAGCTGTGTGATTCCCAGAACTGGGCTGACCAACAACACTGCTCGTGTGTTCCAGTCCCCGTTTTCCATTTGTGACACTGCCCCCCTGACTCAGCTGTCTCTATTCAACAGAACACAAACATCTATCTGATCCATTCCAGCACATCCTGCTCTCCTGGAACACACTTGAAACTTTACCTGTATTGATCATATTGCCAGGCACTACTTGAAATGCACTCACCAAAAGAATGGCACACAGCAAGTGTTTATGGCTGCCTTTCCTACCTGCCAGTAAATAGATATCCAGAGCTCCACTGGCAGAAGTATCAGCTGGTTTATATCAAAATAAATATTTATTACAGCTTCAGGGATTTGCAGCTGATAAAGCTAAAGGAGCACTGACCTTATTTTAAAGGAAAACACTACTACTATCAGTTAGAAACAGGCTTATCATTAAAATAGCAATGAATTCTACACCTGCTTTAATTTTATAGCTCTGTCATTTACCTACAAACAAGTTTAAAGTGTTCCTTTTGCTTTCCAAAATTCATCTACCAACGTAGCAATTATACTTCAGGTTTTTATACAGCACTGAGAATTCAAGCCTTATCCTTTTGTTAAAACTTCCATCATTAGTTCTTGTACCACAGTAGAACAATGAGAATCTCCTCGAAAGGATTATTCAAAAGGGGCTTAAGAATTTTATAAATCTCACACAGAGCCTCAGATAGGCCTTCAAATACAAGTTTCTACTATTTGCAAATGCAGTTCTCTATTTTTACATGAGTGTCAAACCAAAACACACACACTGGAGAACAGGGGGAATTTGCATTATAATATAATCAACTGTAATATAATCACTCTGACAAGTTCATATATTTGGGGAGTATTCCTCCAGTGTATAGAATACTGCATCATTCCATTTCAGCTATGCAGTATTATTTGTAATACCACAGACTTTAAAACAAATTCAGTGGTAAATAAAATAAATATTAAAAAAACCATAACAGAAATAAAAAAAAACCATCAAAACAGAACTAACCACATACCTGTATGAAGCTGAACTTTACCAATGACTCCCTCTACAAGGCCCAGGCAAATGGGATTCCAAGCCAACAGAAGATCAGTGGCTGCAAAAAAGAACAAAGCTCCTGTTTTTGAAAAGCAAACTCAACAGGACAGTTAACCCAGTGATGGTCATTCTCTCCACTTTGCCCACCTCAGAGGGTAGAAAACCCATCATAATTCCCACAATAAGATGATGCACAGGCTCTTCCATTTCTGCTTAGCTATGACCAAATTACTAAGTTTCCAACTTAAAGCCCTACCCCAGATATTTCCCAGATGTTTGAGGGGGGAAAAGAAGTAGCTTAGGGCTACAGTAATGTGTTTAATGGAGATTTAATTCTTTTAATATCCAGTTGAATTTGTAATGTAACCAAAACTTTACATGGCTATAGTGAAATGGAATACAGGTCACCAAGTTAACTACAGAGCCTCAAAAAGGCAGCAGATGGCAACTCTCAACCCCAGCTCCCTCCCAGAGTATCCCATCACTATTACTTTCACATCCTCTTTCTATAAACATGCACACACACACACTTCCTCTTCTGTTAAACTCTCCACAGTTACATGGAATATCAAAGCACAAAAAGTTAAGGTTTAGGTTTCTGGTTCTCCTGCTGTTAAATTCCAGTGAAACACGTAGGAAGCAGAAGAGAAAGCAGAAGGCAATGAGAGTTTCTAATAGTGTAGTACCTGTTCAAGGATTCAAGAGTGGGGGAAAGAATAAAATTCCTAACTCAAATCTTTAAAGTGAAAGCAAATCCTTAAAAGCAAGTAATATCTCTGTAGTACAGAAAAAGCCCAAAGGAGAAGAGGTTTTTCTGTACCACAAAGGACAAGTTTGTTCTTATCTACCAAAATGCCCTTGTTCCAAGGTAAAAAGAGTTTCTCCAGTTTTAACACCCAGATAAATTAAGTGTCTTAGCTATTGGTGTATGTAGATGAATATTTGAAAGGAAAAAGTCATACAGTGTAAGAGTACAAATCACCTACCTACATATACTTTATTTATGAGACCTTGGTTTCTTCTTGAAAGTCTGAGATCTGCAGGTGACAACTGATAGTGTGATTATTTTTACACACTTATTTTAAAGCATTGTACCCTCCTTGAAACTTTGTAATTGAGAATTTGATATTCCAAGAGCACGTCTTTTTTTTTTTTCTAACTTTCAGCATAACCTTTAATAATACACCAGACCCATTAAAGATGAGCATTTCCATGAGATCAACAGAAACCACTGAAGTCAGGGTAGATCTGGAATGAACTGATTAAATGGGACAGATCACATGTGCCTGTGCACAGGCAAGAGCTAAAAGCCCCCAGTGGCAGAATTTAAAGCAATGTTTGCAGGAGCAGGGCAGAGCTGCAGGGAACGTGTGGGACCAGCCTGAACCAAACTCCTGTTCTTCCCGTTCCACTGGAGCAGGGCTGAGTTACTTGGGATGCACAGAATGCAGGAATCAAATGAACTTCTTTGGGAGACTAATCCAGAGAGTGGAGCACCAGGAAATCAGTGACAGTGGGCATGACAGTGAACAGTTTGATTTGCCCTCAGGCCTTGCTGAAGGACTAAAACACATCTTGTATCCTCCTGATGGAGACCTGTGCTCATACAGACCAAGTTCTGGAACAGCCTGAGCCCAGTTTCACTCCCAGTGACACACAACAACATCTGTGTGCTGAGAGGGAAATCTTCCCTATGAGATTTACAGCAGAGAGGAACCCAGACAGCTTCCCTCACTCCCAAGCCTTCCACCTTCTTTCCCAGTTCACCCACACAATCCCAGCTGGGTCTTTCGGGCCTCTCCTAGAGCTGCACTGTCTCACACTTCATCTGCTTCTCGCTGCTTTTGCAACTGCCTTTCACATTTGGGCTCCCCTGTGACAGCCAGAAACCAGCCAGAGACACCAGGCAGCCAAAAAAAAGCCAGGCACAGGAGGAATTTAAAGAACCAAACCAGGGAAGGTCTACCATGGCAGTCACAAAGCCAGGAACCCAGACCACCACCTGAGGCTGTTTAAAACACTCCTGCCATGGTAAGAGATATTGGTGGGAAAGCTCTGAAGTGATGTTTTCTTCTAGTAGCTTACAAGCAATTAAAACAATGAGAAAATATTTTGGTCTAATTACAGGTATAAGGAAACAAGAGTGACTTGTCTGAGAAAAGGACATAAGAAAACTGGTATCAGGGACTGCACAGACAGCAGAGGTAGCCCTGGATATAACACACCATATCCAAGACTTCCACAGGAATACAACCACCCCAGGAGTAGAGGCACAGTGAGAAATGGCTCTAAACTTTGACTGAAAGCACAGACAAGCTTTGGAAAAGAGGAGCATGTATTTGGAGTTAAATGCACATTCCACTTTAAGAGTTTAAAGACAGCAAATATGGATCCACCAGCTGGGCAGCACCAGCTCTTGAGACAAGTGTGATTCTCAAACTACTACTGCTGAAGGCTGACTGTTTTAAGAAAGTTTTCTATGGGGGAGGCAGGACATATGGAAAAAAAACCCACACATATTTAGCAACATTTGAGGAGATTAACATTTTTTTTTCAGTGTCCAAGAAAACTTAGATGCAAAGAGAAATGCCTGTTGGCTGTGGAAAAAATACCAATTGTGGAATCACACTGACTTCCTTTGGTGAAAGTGTCACAAGATTTATTTTTTTTCTTACACTATTTCCAGAGAACTTTCTATAGGAAAGTATGTGTGACAGCATCAAAGCAAGCAAGCTGTCTTAACAAAATAAAAACATATCTGGTTCCAACCTTCTGATTAGAGCTTTGTTACTGGTTATAGTTCAGCTTCCTGTGTGACAGCCATATCTCAGCTCAGAGCCAACACCCACTCATGCTGAATAAATACCACAACAGTAAATACCCACATGAACCTCTTGCTCTTGAAGAGTGAACTCTGGAAATGTGGGATGGATGAACCAAACAAACTGAAAGGTTTAAATATCATTCCCACACACACCCCCAAAGAAAATGGGGTTTCATGTTGAGTGCAGTCCTATTTTTTCCAGATAGGAAGAAGCTGTCTCTAACTTCTAACACCTTAAATTCTTCAAGATTGTTCTCTTGCAGCCATTGAGTCTGTCTGGTAATTCTGGCAGCAGCAACCTCCAGCCACTATCTTGCATCTTTGAAAATTATAACCATTAATCTTTGCTTGTGTAAATTATTTTAAATACATCTCCTGTAGGAGATTAGTCTTTGACTGTAAAATACAGCAGAATTTAAGAGGTAGTATAAGTTAGTAGACAGTGATATGTGTTACAAAAGGTATCCACATTCTTTTAAAGCCAAGGGGGAAAGTAATCATACAAAACAAAAATGAAAATCCTCAGTTGAAAGTTTTAGGGTAGCATACATTTCTGACTGCTGAATGCTAAAAAACAAAAACACATTCTGAGTTTGATTTTTATTTCTTTTTAACAGAAATGCCTATCAATAAGAATTAACTACCCAAGGCCCTATCAAAGGAAACACCAGACTTTCCTCTACACCCAAAACAGACTGAATGTTTTGAGATATAGTGTGAAATACAATTTTTATCAACACAGTTACTCTTGTTTCCCCACACAAACTTATCTTCCTAGAGATGTCGTACCAGTGGTCTCTGGAACCTCAAATAGCCAGGAACAAAGACTTATCAACCTTAAACTGCAACACAATGTTGTTGAAACAGACTTTTTACAGTATTATGCTGGTGATAAGGAGCAGTCTCAAAATTGTCATTGTCCTTCAGAGCATCTATGTCCAGAAAGAGTCACTATGAGCAGTGAGCCGAGCTCCTTGGAAGATTTTCCCTGACTGGAGGAGTTCTCTGCTGTCCTCAGTAGATTTTAATTTGAGAGAACTGCCAGTTTGACAGGCCTGAACACATGCCCACAACACTCTGAGTTATGTCCTTGCTTACCAAGTCTCCATCCTGAAGCACAAAATTGCTCATTCCTTCCCTTATCCCACTAACTAAATTCACGCTATTGAAATAAATGTTGCCTCTTTTTGCCGATTCCCGTCAGAGATTAAGGATCCCTGACAACACATTTACCACTCACAGTGATTGTATCAGCATTGTAGCTGCAGCACAATGGAGCTTCCGTCACAAATTCTGAACAAAAGCAGCTTTGATGTGATTCCTTCCCCACCCCCCCTCAGAGCTCACCAGCAGACATGCAGGGCCACCAAACACCAGATAAAGTTTCTTTAATGCTTTGTGGTTACACAAACATAACCCTGATAAAGGTGATACAAAAGCAACTTGGAAGTGCATCAAAAGCCAAAACTGCTTTCTGGCTCCTTCTCCGATCCACCACCACCAGCTGAGCTGATCCAAGGTCAGGCACAAATTCTGACAAGAAAACAAACAAACTGCTGCTTTGGGATAAACACAGAAGGATTGTGTCTGGAGAAGAGCTGTCAGCTTCCTTTGGGGAGAAAGCAGGAGGAAAAACCATTTCACTTGTACCCACTTGAACCCAGCCCATACTCCTGAGCTGGTGTTTGCCCCAGTCCATCACGGAGCTGCAGTTATGGACAGGGAGCTGAACAGGAGCCAGAGTGTGCCCAGGGGGCCAAGAAGGCCAATGGATCCTGGCCTGGCTCAGGAACAGGGTGGCCAACAGGGCCAGGGAAGTGATTCTGCCCCTGGACTCAGCACTGGTGAGGCCACCCCTGGAGTGCTGTGTCCAGCTCTGGGCCCTCAGCTCAGGAAGGACATGGAGGGGTTGGAGCAGGTCCAGAGAAGGGCAACGAGGCTGGGGAAGGGACTGGAGCACAAGTGCTGTGAGGAGAGGCTGAGGGAGCTGGGGGGGCTCAGCCTGGAGAAGAGGAGGCTCAGGGGAGACCTCCTCACTCTCTGCAACTCCCTGACAGGAGGGGGGAGCCGGGGGGGGTTGGTCTCTTTTCCCAGGCAACCATCAGCAAGACAAGAGGGCTGGGTCTGCAGCTGTGCCAGGGGAGGGTTAGGTTGGATATCAGGAAGAATTTCTTTGCAGAGAGGGTGCTCAGCCATTGGAATGGGCTGCCCAGGGAAGTGGGGGATTCTCCATCCCTGGAGGTGTTTAAGGACAGACTGGATGTGGCATCAGTGCCATGGGCTGGGAACCACGTTGCGGGGTTGGATCAAGGGTTGGACTGGATGATCTCAGAGGTCCCTTCCAACCCAAGTGATTCTATGATTTATCTGTCAACCTTGCTGCAGCTTGGAGGGGATACACCTCTTATCTCCCTCAGCCTTCCTTGGCCTTCAGGAACAGACCTCAGCTAGAAGGTGTTTCCTGTCACTGTGCTCAGATAAAAACCACACACCACGGCCCTGAACACAGCCCAGGTTATGTGTGAGTGTATGAACACACACACAAACACAAGCCATTGCTTAAAGACTCTTCCCACAACCTGACAGAACAGCAGATCTCAATCATTTTTCACCCCTCAGCACAAGCAATAGATATTTGCACAGCAGAAGTAAAATAACTCACTGTATATCAAATAAATCATTCTGCTCATGTAACTTTCAGCACCTGAAGGGTTAATTTGCAGAAAGAAAACTTCAATCCTATTTTTAAATAGATTTGATTTTTTTTCTTTAAATTGTGTCTGCTTTAGATCAAAGACAACGGCAAGACTTTTTATTATTAGAGTTATTTGACCCTTATGACCTTTTGTGGCTTTTCAAAAGAAAAGTCTGCTTCCAAGTTCCAGCTCATCTTTGAACAGTGTTCTGAAATATTAGCCAGGATTAAGAGATTACAAATTAACTGGGAAGACTTAAGAGTATAAAGTTGAACTTCTTTCTCTTGGAGGAAATAAAGTACTACTTATGCAAACAAAACTTAGGCTAATTGCGTTTTCCTTTCAACACAGATTGCTACATTTGTATTTAAGCTACTTGCAGAAAGATACTTAGTATTACAAGCTCTTAATTGTCATGAAGTGTTAACTTTAAAAGCAGTGGGGATGGGAGCAGAAAATACAAGTTCGTGTTACTGCTGCAAAAGCAGGATGCAAGTCCCAGAGAAAGCACCTAAGAAAAAGGAATCCTTACTACTCGTTCTGAGAGAGAAACACTTCTTTGTATTCTGCTGCAGCCATAAAATCCCCCGAGTCACCAGGCACTGCTTGGGAAACTGGAAAACATGCGGAAAATGTTCAGTTGTCTGGAGAGTATCCAGTGTTACATGGGATTGCACAAGGAACTCCTGTACTGCAAGTGGCAACAAACTGCTGCTCCCAGTTGTTTGCTCCAAACACAACTTGACCCTGTGGATCAGTGGCCTCCAAACTTTATCAGTTTTCCACACCAGGAGAAGAAATATTTTAGCATGCACACCAAATATACACGTATTTATTTATAAATTATTGACATGCTCTACTGTACTAATATTAAACACATTATAAAACGTACAAAACCCAGAAGGTTTTGATGGGTGAAATAAAACACTTCTAAAATGGTGTTTCTCTTATCTTTTTAACGGTATAAAATATTTTCATCCTGCACCCCCTTTTAGAAACCACTGATGCAGGTGGCTAAAAGTGTGCAACGAGCTGCCAGATGCATTTCACCTGCTAGAAATCAGGATCAGCTCCTCCCAACCCTTCCACAAACCTGTAAATACTGTTCAGAGAACTGCCCAGCAGGGACTCTAAAATGCAAATGTGTGCCAAGCCACTGAAGCTCAGAGGGTTGGTTTTTTGGTTGGTTGGTTTGGGGTTTTCATGCACTTTAGAACTTCCCTTAATTCTTCACGCTGCTGAACTGCACCAGTGAACACTCACTTTCTCAGAAGCAATACAGGAAAGGAAATAATATCTTTTACCCTTCTAAAAGCAACAACACTGCACTGATTAATATTATTACACACCAACACACATTCCCTTTTTCAGATGGTATTTCAGCCAAGCTCAAGTTGTTCGTGGGTATACCCTGAAAGCTAAGAAAGCAGGAGGTTGTCTGCATTTTTTTTTTAAATCCTATTTACTCTGCAAGAAGGAAACTGTCAAACAGGAAGGAGAAAGATTTTATTCAAACCTCCTTACAAAACTGACAGCTTAAACACTGTGTTCACTCATTCTGAGGATACTCTATTAAAAGTTTGCTCAGTTGCAGCTCACTGAAGACAAATGCAAGAAAGCTATCCTAGCCTCCAAAAATTTAAATATAAACACTAACTGAGCAGAAGGATTTCACAATTATGGAAATTAGTTTGTTTTGCTAATCACTGAGCTGACTTATGCTAATGCTTCTTAAGAGCCATGAGAGAATTACTGGCATTGGCGTGGTGAGCCGAGTCTAAGCAAGGTGAAGTTTTCCCTCGCTGTCACCTGTTCTTCTGACACCACAATTAACTTCCCTCTTTGATTGCCCATCTAATCAGACTCAAAGCACAAAAAGAATTATGGATTGGAAACAACCAGCACTAAATAAGGGACTTATACTCAAAAACTCGGCACATGTGTTTCAGGAACAGAGAGTAAAGGATTTCGTGTCACACACACCACACATATCCTCCCTCTTTATTTTCTTTTCTTTTTTAACTGTTAGGGACAATTTGACTAGTTAATCAAATCACAAGCAGCAACATATCATTTAAACATTACTGGAAAGCACGTCAATATAGGGAAAAACTTAACCATCAGTCATACGTAGGAAAGTTGCTTTTTTCCCCTAAACTGAGTAACAGACAAGGAGAAAAACTGAAAGTTAACAATTAATGACAGACCAGCATATTTGCCATTTACATTTTGCAACTACCTCTCAGGCAAAGTCACATACTTTCAAATTTGGCTCGTAATTCTGTTGTGCACAATGCTGGCATCTTTTATGCCATTTACTTCAGCATCTCAGCATGACTTTGCCTACTATCCCTAATATTTTATCAGAGATAAAGACTTGCTAAATTGCTCAAAATAGAACTTAAGTTTTCCAGCTCAAAGTATGTTCAAGTGCCTTGCTTTCAGTTTTTCAGAGACACAGCAGACACTGCTTCAGGGCTCTATTCAAGTAAGACTTCTTCCTTAAAAGGAAAAGCTAAGTGTTCAACTGGTATTTCATTCATTTTGGTTCAGCTTTTCAGGAAAACAGTTCTCTCCCAGTTTTTATTGGGGAAGTAATTAGAGATGTTTGGAACAAGAAAACACAACTGAGGATTAAGTATTAATGTTCCTGTTTACAAAAGCAGAGCTTTCATAAAAAACAGGTTTTGCACTATTTCCAAATTCCTCCCCTAGAAACATATCCAATAATTTCTTCTCTTCTTGATACTCTGTTTCCATTACTTTGCTTTCTACAAAAACAATTAAAATGCAATGATTTTCACAACTAGGGAGTTGTGGAGATGAGGAGTTCAAATAACTGGTGACCATCAGCTGGGTGAACTCCACAGACAGGTATTAGAGCACTTCACAGAAGGTTTAAACAGATCAAGGGAGAAAAACCTGCACATATCCATAGCACAGCCCTCCTCTGTGGACTCTGTTTTTTCCTCTTCTATCTCACAAGTGTTAGTTCCTGATTCTGATTTTTTGCATGTGATTCTCACAAAAGTAAGTGCTGTGGCTAAATCACAATTGAAAATCAATTAGGAGAAGTTTCTGTTGATATTCAGTTAAATAAAGAGAGGAGTTAAATCATCCTAGATCAAGTTGAGATTACCACACCAGGACAGTGGGTTTTCAAGAAACACAGATTTAGTCGTGCATATTCTCAATTAGAATAACAACATACATTTTTATAACATCCAGAATATTCATTAAGCAGAGCCACTCTGAGTCACAAGTTCACAGCAAGTTTAACACTTAATGAAAAACAAATTTGGCAACTCTAAATTTGCATCTTCTCTAAAAACTTCTATGTACATTAAAAATTCATGTTCTTTATAACATTAAAGAAACCCAATGCCTCTAAATACCAACAAAAAAGCTTTCATCAGAAGCCTCAAATCTTTGAGACATTTGAGGGTAAAAAGCACATTCTGTCAAACTCTGGGCCATGAGTGTCAATATACAAACCTAAAGAATGAGTTTCTGAAACCCATTAAGCTTTATTTGAGACATGTTTGCTACTGCACTGAAGAATTTTCTTCCAAATAAAAACTCTAAACATCTGAGAAGTGCCATAGGGAAATATTGAGTGGAAGTTGCTCTGGAGTCCCTTGAATGCCAGGGCTCCTGTGGCAGCTGCAGCCCTTTGGAAGAGAAGCAAAGGAAAATATTCTCCTACTGTCAGTCCCACTCTTTCACTCAGCAAATGTCCCACTGCCCAGCAAATTATTTCCTCAAGTCACACAAAACCTTCAGGGAAGAGTTTTTAAAAAACTCTCACCTTAAAATCTACAGCATGAACTTCCTTTCTGGAGCACAACTTCAAGGGCTCTCCTGTGTGTTTAACAGTATCAGTTTAAGACCATTAAAAAAATCTCATTTCAATCTACAATAATTGTTTTGGAAAAGCCCAGGTAGCACATCAAATAAATGGCTGCCTTTTCATGCAGTTCAGAGAGTTTAAAACTTAAAAACATTAAAGTTTTAATGTTTCCTCACACATCCAGCACTGAAATACCAGCCACACTGTTAAACTGTGAAAGAACCCAGTAAGAATAACAGTATTCTCAGATGAAAAAAGACACAAGCCTTTGGTACAGATGCAAACCTTTCTTATTTGAAGTCAGTATCTTCTGTTCTAAATATTTTAGTTGCAGTTAGTCTGCACTTTCCCATTCAATATTTAGTTAATACTAACCCATGAGATCAAAGATGAGCCTAACCTCTGCTAGCAAAATTCAAGGCACAAAAATCCACTTGAATTAGATTCATTTTAATGAATCTAAAAAAGAAGGAACCAGCAACACCAGAACATCAAGCCTGAGAAGTTTTTCATGTCCTTAAAACCTAAAACCATTTCAGCACAGGCAGGAATTCCAAGACATCTGTGCATCTCAGTTGGGACAAGCTTGGCATTTCCAGAACTCTTCATAGGAGGAAAAGAAGAAGAAGAAAGACAACTTGTCATCTGCTAACACTCAACAAGAAAGTAAAGAAACCCCTGACCTCAAGATTTATTTAATTCTCACCAGGTTAGGCTGTAGCACACTATTAACCCACATTAAGTCTCAGGTTTAGTATGCTCTGTAAAAAGAATCATGGATAAAATCACAAAGTAGACCCTACTTATTAGAAGCAGAAAATAATTTCTCTCTCATAAATACATTTGAAGATCTTGCCCCACAGCCAGAAGCTACAACGTTGACTAGTGTATATAATATTTAATCTGCAAAGGATACAGAGCAGCCCAGCCCAGTCCCCTCTTCTCTTGCACAAGAAGGAGAAAGCAGCACCAGGGCCCCAGCTGCTCAAGATTTCAGCACACATCCTTGCTGGGTTGCAGCTAATACAGATCAGCTCTGACATCTGGTTTGTCACAGATGCCACGAGTACGTGGTGCTGACAGCTCAGGAAGAGTAAGGAAGAGAGGGAACAGGATGAGCAAGCAAGGGTGAGAAGCA
This sequence comes from Manacus vitellinus, assembly GCF_001715985.3. Taxonomy (NCBI): domain Eukaryota; kingdom Metazoa; phylum Chordata; class Aves; order Passeriformes; family Pipridae; genus Manacus; species Manacus vitellinus. The sequence continues at coordinate 5,598,625 of NW_021940541.1, forward strand.
GTGCAGCAACCAGTGCAGCTGAAAAGGTGTCAAAAAAACAGCTTGAGGTTCCTTATGAAGTGACTTGAAATATGGAGAGGATTTTTCCAAAGCTGCAGCCTCCTGTGGAATTAGTTTCCCAGAATAGACAGGCAGTTTCCAAGACATAGTGCTGAAACTCAGGAAGGCAATTTTACATAAAATCATTCAGCAGCATGAGTTAGCACTCAGGCCACCACCCCCTCAGAGCCATGCCCAGGACTACTCTGGAGCCTTAAATTTGCCAATATATGTATTGGTAGCAGTGGTTTCACTCCTTACACCATTCATCACCAGTTCAAGGCCTTCACTGGAGCATTTTCAGGCATTAGACTGCACACAAAGGAACTCCTCCAGTCTGCAATCACAAAGGACAGCTCAGGAATCCTGACAAGTGATTTCTACACAACTCCTGTAATGCCTTTGAGGAGAAGGCAAGCAAAGGCTAGAATATTAGATGGCTTTATGATTTCTATTTCAGAAAAGATATCACACTGTCAAACTTAGACACCTATCCTCAAATCTGTCCCCTGATACTCTGAAAATAATGTTTGGCAACATGTCCCTCACTGGAAGTATTTAAAAGGCATTGCTTCAGTTGCTGGTTCACAACCATTTTCAACAGATGAAAATGAATACTGTAAAAATAAATTCCTAAAGTGTTTATTTAAAACAGACAAATGTTCATTTGCCTCTATCTACAATTCCAAAGTAAGACACACCTTAACACCACCTCACTCTTACAGGCAGAGGAAACTGTGGAGACTTTGAGCATGACATCCCTAAAAGTTGTGTTGGAGTAATTCCAGTCCGTGTGCCACTCAGTATCTGACAGGGATTTTTCTCCAGGGTGGTGGGAAGCAGCATAACTCCTAGAGACAGCTTTAGTGGCAGCTATTCCCAACCTTATTTAGCATGACATTACTGCCTGGAGCCAACACAATGATAATAGAAGTTTCCACGACACAACATAGTCTCATTCCTTTTTCTACTGATAAGAAAACACTGAGAAGAATCAAATGCCTTCAGTACTTTTGCTCCTTTCTATACATGTATACACAGGCAAATATAAACACATAAATTATACCAACACCATCAATAAAAGTCTGTGCATAACCTGGGTACAACTACCAGTCAGGAGCAGCCACACAGAGTAATTCAAGAGTGAAATCCTGACCAAGACCTGATGGAAGGTATTTAAGGCATGGCTGAACAACACATGTTTTTTCACTACACTGAAAAAAATACACTGTAGGCAGCTAAATTCCTTAAAAATCCAGGATGCCAAAGTGAGTAATGGATTTCCTGCAGGTGACTCATTAGTGCTTTCATTTTAGAGAATAAAAAAAAACCAGAAACATCTTGTAAACACAAGCAGATATCCTTCAAACTAGGGCCGACCTCAGGCTTTGCTCAAGGCAAATATTTAACAAGATTTTTTGCCTTTTTTTTATTCAAGCTGTTATCTCCACGATTCAAAGAGGTCCAAAATACAGCTTTTAAGATTAGCAAATTTCTAAACATGCCTACATAGTTGAGGGAGGAGAGTATTCTAAAGCTTATCACCAGCCCTTTAGATTCAGACCTACCATATAAAGCAATATTTTGCTAGGTTTACCACTGTTATCTATTTCAATCCATGAATGCACAACAATTAATTCAGAGCAGCCTCCGTGGGACAGAATAAAACCAAGGCCTCCAACAACAAGCAGAGACACATAGTTAGATTACAGCCTTTTGACAGATTATTAAACACGTCAGCGAACACAAGTTATGACTTTGTTTGTTTTTTTTAACATGGCAATGACTCATCACACAGAAATCCATTTGCTCATTTCCGGGCAGTGGCCTCGATTATAAATGTAATAAAACCGTAAAATTGAGGATGTGCAGCTTTGTCTCAATACAAGAAAGAGCTATTGATCCAAGAGATACTTCCTGTAAGAGAACTGCTTCTTTCTTGGTTTTACATTAAACATACTAAGGGAGTTCATCTCCTAAAGTCTGCTGTCAAGAAGATGATCCGCAGACAGGGTTGGAAAAACTAAACTACAAACAGGTTGGAATGAGAAAGAGTGACTAACAATCAAGAGTTTCAAGCAGACCAAGAGACTCCAATATCACATTACCTCTCGTTGATCTGCAGGTCACACACAAGAGGGATCACATGTGAACTGGCTGAAAATGGAGAGGCAGGCTAAGGGCAAAATGCTGCTGAGCAGCACAGACAAACTGCTGGGCACTGGCAAAGCCTCCGGGAAGTTAATGGACACCAAGAAAAAATAAACAAACACAGCAATGGCTGCATGAAAACAAGGGATTGATGCTCGTAAAGTATTGGAACACCAGTCTCCAGAAGTGCAGCTCATTAGTTTGTGCCTTTATTAGTCTGGGTCAAGTAAGAGCTTTCATGCCTATGCAGATAACTACAGCTATCACAAATCTAAACCTGAGGGGCTGGGGGGTTTTGCACCCTGTGAGAGCATGTATTTCATTGACCAGCAGTGCTTTTTGCTAGCTTAACATCAAGTATTTTGTAAGATCACTTAGCAATCAAAGTACTGCTGGGTTAGTGGAGCTGATAGACTAGAATTAGTCATGCTAACTTGACACACACTGTAATTTTGTCTAAGAGACACAAACAAACAGACTGCATTGACAAGACACAACTCAAGGATGAAAACATAAAACAAGCAGTATGAAAAACAGTTCTTTGGGAAAACACAGATAACAATGGCATTTGATGTGTACCTATAAATTTGTCCAGCCTCTTTAAAAAAGCTCACAAAGTACTGTACTCAGACAACCAACCTGGCCACATGCACACTCAGCCACCACTTTTGCCATAACACAGATCCCAATTTTAGAAAGCTGTGAGCAACATCTGTGCAACCTGCCACATGTTTGGTGAAACCCACAGCTATTTAGAGCACCTTTAACACAGAAGCAGGGTCAGTGTGATCCTTTACATCAAAGCTACACGTGAGAATCACGGAGTCATACAGTGGTTGGGGTTGGAAGGGACCTTAAAGATCATCTTGTTCCAGCCCCATGCCATGGGCAGGGAGCCCATATTACTCAAAGCAAGACAGTTTATAAGGGCGGTATTTCGGTTTATGGACACCTTTACTGACCGACCTCCCGGGCAGGACAGGATAACCACCACTGTTTCAAAATTCCCATTAACACAACTCCGTCTCAATTTTTGTTCACGTTCCCTTCAGCCTGGTACTAATACGGAGAGTGGGCAATACGTAGCACTGTAATTGCCATCACACAGCCACCAAAAAATTCCGAAGCGCTTCAGAAGTCACAGCCTGGCAGGGGTTGGAACGGACCTTAACGATCAGCGAGCCCCAGCCCAGCGGAGCCACCTGTTCGGTTTCCCCTGGTGGAGGCGACCAGGGGGCACATTGGCTCACAGCCGCAATTCCCGTCCGCCAGGAGCATCCCTTATGTAAGGCTGTCACCACCCCAAACACGGCCCTTCGCGCCCCACGATGCTCCCCCGGGGCGGGGGGGGACCAGACACCGGCAACTATGGGGGTCACACCCGCAGCGCAGCCGGGCAGCGCCGCTTCATTTTGGGGAGAAACCAACACACGGAGAGGTGCGTGACCGGCGGGATCACGGGGACACGCTACCGGGACACGCTCCGGGACACGCTCTCGGGACACGCTCCGGACCACGCTTCCGGGACACGCGTGACCGCCGCGGCTCCCGCAGCCGGGGCAGCCGCGGCCGGTCCCGAGCTCCGGGGGCGGCGCACCGCGAGGACACGCCGCCCTCCGAGGGGGTCCCGGCCCGCCCCGCTCCCCGCGCGGGCGGCGGGCGCGGCCCGGGGGTCTGTGTGTCTGTGTGTCTGTGTGTCTGTGGTGTCTGTGTGTCTCACCGGCTCTCAGCTGCAGGCTGCCGTCCCTCCGGCTGCACACAGCGCGCGCTCCGCTCTGCAAGGATGTAGTGGTCCTTGGCTTGGAACAGCTCCATCCTCGCGCGGATCCCGCCGGCAGGGAAGGGCAGGGCAGGGAAGGGCAGGGCAGGAGGGAGCGGGGAAGGGCGCGCGGGGCTGTCCCGCGCTCCCGCGCCGCCCGCGCGCGCCCCGGGGCGGAAGGGGGAATGGCCGCTGCGGGGGCGCGGGCACGGCGCGGGCGCGCGCCTGCCTCCGCCGGCGCGAGCGCGGGCTCCGCTCCGGCCCCGCCCCCGCACGTGACACGCGCCGGCCCCGCCCGCGCGCGCTTAAAGGGACCGCGCCGGGGGGCGGGGGCTTGGGAGGGGCGGGGCCGCGCGCGCGCTCCCGTCAGCCAGATCCCCTCAGCTCCATCTCCCCTCAGCTCACTCCCCTCGCCCATCTCCCTTCAGCCCCATCTCCCCTCAGCTCACTCCTCTCACCCATCTCCTCTCAGCTCCATCTTCCCTCAGCACCATCTCCCCTCAGCACCATCCATCTCCCCTCAACCCCATCCCTCTGCAGCCCCGTCTCCCCTCAGCCCATTCCTCTCACCCATCTCCTCTCACCCATCTCCTCTCAGCTCCATCTCCCCTCATCCCACTCCCCTCAGCCCCATCTCCCCTCAGCCCCATCCATCTCCCCTCAGCCCCATCCCTCCTCAGCCCCTTCTCCCCTCAGCCCATTCCCCTCAGCCCTATCTGCCCTCATCCCACTCCCTTCAGCCCCATCTCCCCTCAGCTTTTCCCGTGGGGGAGCGACTGTAATTATTGGTGGAAACAGGCAGGAGTTAATACAGTGGGTAACTAGTGGTGAAAGGAAATCTCCCAGGACCTTAGCACAGGACTCATTTTCATTTTAGATGTTTATACAGAAGGCAGCACCTCCTGGTACAAGGGCAAGTCGTTCCCTCTGTCCCCTCTCCAGGCAACACTGGGAAATGCGCCACCAAATTTGTCACTGCCCCAGTCCCTTCCAGCCTTGCTGACGGCTCGTCCACAGGCTCCCAGAGCTTCTGTTTGACTACAGGAGCTGAAGTTCCACTGACTGTAAAAGAAGTGGACACAAGCAGAAAGCATCCTGTCCTGCACCCAGGGAGGTGAGTGACAGAGCCGCCGTGCTGCCATCCCAGGGGTGGGCTGCTGGGGAGGCTGGCCCCTTCAACTCACAAATAAAAATAGTCACCAATTATTATTAAACCACCCACAGCAGTAAAACAGCACTACTTTCAAACCACTCTTTGTAAATGTTGTTTTCTCTCTCATACAACATTTCTCCATTAAATGTATTACTCATATAATTTATGCTACAAGACATGTGACTAAAGGACAGTAAGAAATGAGAAATCTCCTTATAGAATGTTAACATCCAGGACCCAGGAAAGAGCTTGATTTTGGAAAGTTCTGAGCAGCCAGTCTAGAAAAACACTTAAGTGCATGCCTAACTTTAAATATATAAATTAAATACATTTGATCAGACATTAACGTCTTCTAAGATGAGCATGTGCTCCAGAACTTTTCTGGTTTAAAGACTCAGAACTGAATGACTCAATGGGTCAAAACACACCCCTTTATTTTTGCTCCCATGCCTTTAGTCTGCACTATCATTCCCTAAATATTTATCACTTGCAATATCATCTCTATTCTGGGTGCGTTTCCCGAGCAGTTCAGTGTTGTAGTGCAATGTGCAGGGTTGCCATTAAAATGCTTGCAGGGATTTCAAGGACAGACTTTGTTTTGCCCTTGATCACGCTTTGATCAGGGCTTTCCCCCCCACCTTGGGTTTTCTTTTTTCACTCAGTGTGTTTTCCATAGATTCACAGCTGGGTGCTGGTTTTGTGAGCCTGTCAGCATAGGGGGAAAAAGAACTGGAAAATGAATTTTGCATTTTTGCAATTCACTGTCACTGGCTGTTGAACAGTAAGGAAATGCACAGGCTGACAATTAGTCAAGCTGTCTCAGTAATACCTGATTGCCCCCTGCTTGATTTCAAGTTTAAATGCTGATTAATGGGAAGGGCCATACTTGGAAGTGCAATTAACTGGATAGATTGGATGAACACCCAGCTCTTCCTGAGATGAAGGATACCAGTTCTGGAATGACACTGGAGAGAGTGTGAGGAACTTTATTTCTACACGCCTGTGATTAAGAAGTCATGGAATTATTTTTTGGTTTTTTTGGCTATCATGCTCCTGGTAGCTGCCATCAAACATCAGAAAAATCGTGGGTCATCTCTTTTTTTTATGCTGTAGTAACTGTAGAAGCCTTTTTTCTTACCCTTCATACGCCTTGTCAGTTTTTAATCTAACTGTGCTTTGCAACTCTGATGCAAGAAGGGCTTTTGAGTTACCTTCCTCTTCTGAAATACTTTTCTGAAAAGGCTATTGTGTGCTTTTTAGAGGGGTTATGTTATGAATTAAATAGACCCTCTGAAAAGCCTGGCTTTGAGAATGAACCTCCTCAGAACAAAAGTCTCCTGACTGGCAATACAGCAGATAAAAGAGGTTTGTTTGGGACAGCCAGCAGTGGTCACTAGAACATTTCAGAAGTACCTGCAAATGTACTTTCAATATTAAATACTCTGGAAAATACTTGTATGTTGTGTTTTATAACAGAAAAACACAAAACCACTGGCATGAACATTAGCTTTTGGCATGAAAATGAAAACACACTCAAAAACAGGGAAAGCAGATCAGCACAAGAATTTTTGCCCGAATTTATTTTTAGCTTTCTTTCCACTGAAATAACTGTTTCATATGGCAGCTCTAGCTATCTCTAAAGGAAGAGCTACTGTGGTATTTCCTCCTTCCCCATGAAAATCTCTTACTTGCAATGGGAATATTCCATTTCACTGGGCACTAGGAAGACAGTAACCTTTTCCCTGCAAAGCCATGTGTATGTGGTTAATATCTGCAATATAGACAATGTATTGATTTCCCTTTGTTGCACTTGCTGTTAAGAGCAAATCAATGAGACCATTTTCAAAAAGTAAATGAGAATGTTTTGACTGCCTGTGATTCTTTTATTCTACATTTACAAATTGCACTTTGCAGGCTACCAAGCCAGTGCCCATGAAAAGATTCCTTACTGTGCTGTTGGTCTGCCTTCATCAGTTAAAATACTGTTTATACTATACCAAGGCCATATTGAATTCAGAATTTCTCCAAGGCTGTTCTTCGTTCTTTTAAAATTCACATCTAATTTAAAGCAGGTTCTACTTGCTTTTCCTTATGTGATCACCTGGCCATGCTGCTTTTCCAGTGATTTTTCTAAGTGTACAGAGTATAAACCAGTTCAGGCAGAGAAAGTCCTTCCCAAAGCAGATTGTAGTTTTTGCTCCCCAGCCTCATTTCAGTCTGTTCATTAATTAAAGGCCAATTAACCATTGCCAGAAAGCACTCAGGAACTCTACACAACAGCCTCCTTTTTGTGGGCTTTTACACATCTGCTTTACAAGAGACTTTCCTCTCTAGACCAGCGTTTGATAAAGAAAGTTCCAGTGGAAATGTTTCTAAAACAGGCTTCCTCACAAGCACTTATGTCTTTATTAGGGTGGCACAAGGTCACGATTTGGGCTGCTGTGGAAATGTTTCAAAGACAATTTTGTTGGTGATTCCAGAGTTCTCAGTTCTGTGTCTTGGGAGTGGAGGAGAATAAATTTAATGAAAAATGGGATGGAAATCCATTTGCAACTCATTGAAGACATATTCAGTAAAATAAGATTTAAAAACAGCCTAATGGTTTTATTACCCTTTGGAAGAGCTTGCCTGACTTTCTTTACTCTTAATTTGGGTTGGATTTTTTAAGAGCAAAATACTTCACGTTAAAACCACCCAAACTTTTGCCTTTAGAAAAGACGAAAAGTAAAATTTCTGGATCACTGGAATTTAATGTCATTTAAGAAAAAAATATTTTTAAAAGTGGGTTTGTTTTTTTTCTGATACCATTTAACCAATTTGAATCAATTTTGGAAGTTGCTTTACTTTCCCTGATTTTTTTTCTATTTTAATATTACAGAAACAATATTGTTATCTTTCTGATGTTACCAGGATTCACTGGATTTAGTTTTCCCTCAAGATATATCATACTTTCTGTTTCTATTTCTGGATATGACTACGCAGTTTCTTAGTATTACAGCAATTAGGTGGTAAAATAGCAAAAATAGCAAAATATCTGTGTTCCATTCTTTGCATAAGTAACTTCCTGTGCTGTGAATGCAGCTGAGACCAAGCATCAAATAGGGCCTGAAGAACAGCAAGAGTTGCCAAGTACTGAAGTGTTATACTTTCCTTTTTGCCACTTTTCACTGGTTTTGGCTGTCAGAGGAGAAGGAAAGGTATTAGTTATTCAGTGCAAAAACCTGTCAGTTTTAAGTGATGGAAATAAATGCAGGAAAAGTGGGTTTTTTAAAAACCACTTTCCTCTTGCTCCACGTTCTCCTGGCACTTATTACTGCACACAATATTTATGAATTATTAGGCATGGTTTACATTAGTGCCATGCCTGGGAATTCCAGTCATGGATAAGGACCCCCACTGTGCCAAGTACTGTGCAAAGCCAGAGCAGTTCACATTCCAGAGATTCAGAACCAGTACAAAAGTCAAAGTTAATAGCAGAATGACATGTTTAAGGGATGGAACATAAAATAACAAGATATTATTGATCAGCTTGGAAGCCAGTGGGCTCAGCATTCCAGGGTTTAAGCATTACCATGTTGTGATGGAAAACATACTTTAGTACTCCATTCAATTAATAAAACTTTAATACAAATTGTTTATATTGATCACTCTGGTTGACTTCATCCTGCATATTGTGACTGTGTTTTTAAAATAGCATATGTACCTGTACAGCTGCAGCAAAAGCCTATGCAATAAATCACCTTGGGGTCAAATCCTCCTTTCCTTACCCCAGAAGTTGTTCCAGAAGGAACTCTTCAGAGTAAGGTTTGACATGCTGTGACATTCAGCAACAATACTGCTAAAACCAGCTTAAATAATCCTTTCCTCCTCCCCAGCTGTGTGTTTCTATTCCTGTACCAGGCCAGCACTGGATAGCCACAAGCACTTGTGCAGCATATTGTGAACTGAATTTGCAGATGCAGAATAACCTACTAAAACACTGTTTATGAAACTGGACTTCAGATCACAGTAACTGGAGCAACAGTGCACTTACCTGGTCCTTACTGAACAGAGGGAGCTGAATTCTTAGGGTCAGGACTTATTTTAGTGTCACTCACTCTGAGTTGCCAAGCAAATCTGCTCATGTCTATGTTACAAATACACTAAAGCCAACCTTGCCTACTCTAGGAAGCTGTGCTGTAGAGTAGGAAAGGACTTGGAGAAGTAAACAGCTGGCACTGAGGATCCAGCTTCTGAACTATCCACATTCCAGGGGCTTTATTTAAGATCAGATCTAGTTGTGTCCTACAGACCCCTTAGCAACTGGAGCACACCAGAGGCAGTCCTGCAGTGCTTCTCCTGGGTTTTGTTTCAACTGTAAGGAATCCAATTCGTGTCAGAGCAGCAGAGCCCTGTGGTGACACTCACAGGTTGCCATCCAAAGGAGCTTTGTCCAGTGGCCATCACCTTCCCAAAGATCTTCTGTAGCCAGATTCACCACCACAGAGCTGATGGCTGAGGAGGTGATTGGTTTTAACCCTGGCAGGGAAGTTATTCTGTCAGACAGTTATTCAGTCAGACAGAGCCACAATCAAACCTCAGTGCCACACCTACCCAAGGGTCTCCAGCAGAACTCATGCTTGCAGAACCTCAGCCTCCATGTAACACCACATTTACACTGCAGATACACACTCAGTACTTAAGAGAGGAGTGGGGATGTGTGACATTTGAAGAGCGACACGGAACCCTTCCCTCCCCAGAGCAGAATCTCTAGCTGCTAGGCAATAATTTAGGGCAAAAAGCACTTATCAGCTTTTCCTTCATCTGTGGCACGTGGATAAAAAAGTCCTGTATAGCTTTTGCAATCCTCAAGCTCTTGATGCTCAGTTAAGTACTCCACCGGTAATTAGAATTCTTATGACTCTCCAAGGGCTAAACCAGAAGATTAAAAGACCTTTATTTTCCTGTGAGATTATGTGTTCTCTACTTGAGTAACTGGAATAGATGATCATTGCTATATGCAGGCTAAAAGTGTTTATTGCTGGCTTTGCATTTCTTGGGCAATGATATGTAGGTCATTGTAAAACCTAGGGAAGGAAGACAGACATGAAACTGAAGAGGACTGAAAATCTGAGTCCTTGTCCTTGAATAAATAACAAGGTCTCTGTACCTCCCTTTTACATAAAGGTAGCATTTGTTCCCTACTGTGCAGAAGTGTTAGAGCCTGACTACATTGACAAGTGTAAAATGTTTAAACTGCCATGGTGAGAGACATTACATTCATATTTATATGCAGATAAATGAAAGCAAGTTCTATCTTTTCTGTAAATAATAATAAAATAAAATTTATGAACAATCACACCTCAGACAAATCAGGGAAGTTCTGTACTATTGTTGGAGTCAGTCAGGTTTTACAGTTGTGGAGGGAAATGCCAGTGAGAAGCAAGATTGGAGTGGATCAAGGTGGAATCAGAGCTGTGTGTAACACCTGGCAATGTGCCTTCACTTTGTTTGACATTTTAATTATGTTACAACATTTATTTATCTATCTATCTGTCTATCTATTTGAACCATTTAATACTGCATTTCTATAACAGCTTTATACCCTAGCTGCATGACTATGTGTGATAAATCAGAGAGCTATAACACTATGACAGCTATGAGTTATGCAGCTACATGGATGACTCAGCTTTGCCAGATGTTTCTGAGAAAAGGTCAAAGCCATTCCTAAAAAAAAAATTAAAATATCCTAGAAACTACATATAAATAGTCCATTACCTCTTTGGGGGGGAAGGCACAGGAAGAATTGCAAGGCACCATTTCATTTATAAAGGTAACCTGTCTGCCATATACACCATTACAGCATAGAGGATGTAGGAGGAAAGAGATCTATCTCTGAGTAATTATTGAAGGCAAAAATGACAAGCATGTGTTGTTGCAGGAGTCTACAGTGTGTCATCAGTCCAGTAGGACCAGGTGGGGGTGTGATAACCTTGGAGAAGTGAATTCAGATCTTTGAAAACTGCCAGAGGATGAGCAAATCCCCAGAAAGTAGGAAAAGTGTTTGGGCTCCTGATTTACTCTTGTTTTCTAATGTTTGTGAAACCAGTGGGAGGTTCTGGCTTTATACATATTGAGGAATCTGTGCCACCATCCTGACCTTCACAAAGGCAAAGAAGGAAGGCTCACAGGATTTTAGGTCAGTCAGACCCTTTTCTTAAATGAAAAAAAAAGAAAGAATAGAAAAAATACTTGAAGTGTGTACTTTCAAGTATGAGCAAGTGTTAAGAAGTAGCTAATATAAAAAATGTGAGATTGAATCAACATCCTTTCCTTTTTTATGACAGTCCAGAAATCCTGGGCAATAGTGTGCATTTGCACTCAATATGACTTTTGATCCTGTTCTTTGTGATTTTCCCATAACTGTCTAAGGAAATACAGACCAGCTATGACACCTCCACAGTCTCAATAATTGGGAATTTTCTCCTGTAGAGTGGTTACTAATGGTTAGTGCATGAGTTTGGTAATATCCTGTATCTTTATCAATGGCCCAATAATGGAATAACAAGGGTACACAGTAAATTTATCAGGCTGGAAGGGTCAGAGAGCCCACTGGGTACTGGGATTCCATTATGAGATTATTGTGGTAAGGTGAATAAATTACCTGAAACAAATGAAATATCTGGCAAGAGAAAAATATCCAAGAGCAATAATCATCTGTATAAATACAAACACAGGAACAGTTGGTTAATCAGGAGTTCTGGGGTAATCCTAGATCATAAATTGACCAAGAAATCAGTAACAAAAAGGTTAAAAAAAATCCAGTATACAATGAAGGCACAGGAGCATTGTACGTAAGACCTGTGCTGTAATCCTTTTACTGTGCTATGAGTCAGACTTCACTGGGAACACTTTATTAGTCTGATACAATCATTTCAACAATTACCAACAGAAAACAGGCCAAAGGAAAGCAAGGGTAATCTGAATTTTAGAAGCTGTGATATGTGATTTGAAGAATTAGGATACTTTATACTAGTTTCTCATGGGAAACAGGAACAGTCTTGAAATACATAAGAATTGCTGGAAAGAGGACAAGAATAACTGGTTTCTTTGTCCACTGTCATTGAATCATAGAATGGTGGGGGTTGAAGGTGCTCGTGGTTCACCCCCTCTGCTCACAGTGGGATCAGAGAGAGAAGGCTGCCCAAGGTCATGCCCAGGGGGGTTTGAGTCTCCAAAGACTGTGACTCCACAGCTGCTCTGGGCAACCTGTGCCAGTGTTGGACCACCTTCACACTGAAAAAAAATAAATCTTAACTTTAAATGTAATTTCCTGTATTTCAGTTTGTGCCCATTTCCTCTTATTCTTTCGCTGGATACTCCTGAGAAGAGTCTGGCCCCATCCTCTTTTCTTCCTCCCATCAGGTATTTACACACATTGAAAAGATCCTCCCTGAGTCTTTTGAGGCTGAACAATCCCAGGTCTTATCCCAGAAAATCCAAGGAGTAGTGAGCATAACCACAGGAAGAATGAGTTAGACAGAAACAAAGCCTTTGGATAAATAAGGGAATAGACTGCTCAGTGACATCAGCTGGGCAATATCCACCACTAGTGTTTAAGAACAGGTTAGGCAGGAACGAGGGAATGGGATCTCTTCCTAATCTCAACCTAGGATGATCTGTTGCAATCTTATTTTCTTGAATCTCAGTCTGTCTGCCCATCTCCACGTTTCCTGGACCTTCTTTTCATCCATCCTCCACTCTGTCTTTCTTGTCTCCTGCAGGTACCTCTCAAGGAGCAGTAGAAGCTTCTGCCAAGGTGTAGCAACCCCACAGAGCTGCCAATGCTTGCCAGCTCCAAGGAATTGCAGCACTCATCCTACTTAACCCTCTCTGCTTTCTGTGCCACTTCCAGTTGGGTTCTGAGTCTCCACAGTGACAGTCTGAGTGTCATGTCCTGTCTGCAGCTCTTGTGGGGTTATTTAATTTGGACCTGCCTCATTATAAATAATGTGCCAATTGGACTTCAGAATCCAGACCCACCTGAGAAATGCTAGGACTTTCACATTTTAGGCCAGCGGATTCTAGCACTTCCTTAAGGCTGTAGATGCTTCATCAGAAAGTTTGGGCCACAGCCTCCCAATTTATTGTTTTAATGAAGAAAAGAAAGCCTCCTTCAGAAGAGTTTTTTGCCATTTACCATTTTTTTTACTAGGCAACTGTTGTAAGCAATGCAAGGAAAAAGGTTGACACAGAGAACAGCCAAAAAAGGGAAGAAAGGCTGATATTCCATTTTTCCCCCTCAGCGATCCTTACCTCTTCACAGAATCAGCAGCACTGAATGTGCCAAAAAAAAATGCCCCAAAAAACCAAGAAAACAAATGAGCAAGTCCCCAAATAACTTTCCTGCTCAACTAAAGGAGTTTAAAATAAGGTTTCTGAGACCAACTGATGCATTACACATGCAATTGTTCTGTTTGGCCGATTTGATTTGCCTCAAGCTGGAATGTTAATTACAGAGAAAAAGATAAACACAGACTCTAGTTAAATTTGCTAACAATCTTAAAAATAGATGCTACTGCCCTACTCTTAATCAAACACAGCATCTAAAGGCAAAGGCAATTTAACACTAACAAAATCAACTCTGGTCACGGATTTGATTCTCAGTTGGAGTATGTAATTTGAAGTATCAGTTTTGCTTAATGTATTTGAATTCAGTTTATAAAAGATAAAATAAAAAATATATCCTGCCATGGCTGTATCATGCTTAGGGGAAAAGAATTTGGGAAGCACTGGGAATCAACATCTTTATGTTATACTACTGACACTGCAATTAATTTACTGTGCTGCTTGTAAACTGAAATAATAGGAATGTGATCTATACCCACATATTTTATGACTGGAAACACTTTGGAATCATGTAATTAAAATACTTCCTAAGTACACGGAGGAGCGTGCAAAGTTCCCTGAGATGGAAATCAGGTGAAAAATAATCCCTAACAATTGTGACAGCAGGATTCATTTGTGTGGGCAGTACTCCATTACACAAAGACCGATTTTTGCTCTCTGCTTTACACATCCTCTTCACACAGTCCAGTTTGCTCAAGAGAAGGCTGCATCAGCTATCATTCCAAAAAGATTGGAGCAATCCTTAGAGTCAGGCTGCTGTGGCTCCTTGGTGGCTTTTGTTGGTGCCATGGGTCACTTTGAATGAATGTGCAACCACTGCATCTCAGGGGAAAAGTGGCTTATACGGGTTCTGACCTGGGCTGGCTTGGACAAACAGCTCCCTTGAAAATAGGGGTACTGAATAATTCATTGTGATATTAACATCTTGTTCCTTTAAGATGGGTCTTTCAGAAATTGAAGTGTAGATGGATCAGAAAGTACCTCTGGAGATCTTCAGTCCAACCTTCCACTTCAAGTGGCACTTTGCTAAACAGCAGGGCTGAAATTTTGTATTTTTCTGGGCCTCAGAAACCTCACATAGAGCTTCCAGGGCTATAGGAGGAAAAATCACTGATACATCGTGCTGGCACTGCCTAAACACCGCTCATATTTCGCAGTTTGGAGGTTTGCAGGGTTTCAGCCGTCTGTGGCTACACTGATAAGAACCCCCGCACTGAGCTGGAAATGACGCTTCTGTGCCATAAGACATTAGGTGCTCTGGCCAGAAGCGCCATGCAGTGAGTGCCGGTGCTCCCTGTGCTGCCCTCGGCTGGGATTTTCCCATTCCCTATCCCTGTTTTCGTTCGGGGCCGTCCGCGGGGCGCTGCTGCCCTCTGCTGCCCACAGCCCTCTGCTGCCCACAGCCCTCTGCTGCCCACAGCCCTCTGCTGCCCACAGCCCTCTGCTGCCCACAGCCCTCCTACGTCACGGCCTGTGACGTCACACCGGGATGGGCCGTCGGGCCCCGTTTGGCACCTGTGTCAGCCGGCCCTGAGAAAGGCCACTTTGTCACCGTATGGAATGACCCAGTGTGTGCTGGGTTCGATAATTATGCTGTCATTGCCCATTCTCTTGAGGCACCTGTGCAGAATCATGGAATCATCAAGGTTGGAAGAGACCTTTAAGGTCAAGTCCAACTGTCAACCCAGCACTAGCCCTAAAGCACTAAAGCACTAAACCATATCACCCAGCTCCTCTTGAACCTGTCAAGGGTGTGCCCCACCACCTCCCTGAGCAACAGATTCCAGTGCCTGAGCACCCTGACAGTGAAATTTTTTTCTGATATCTAATCTGAATCTCCTCTGTCTCAAAACCTGTCTGATTAATACTAAATTGCCATTCACTGGCACTGTGAGTTCTTCCACTGAGTGGGTTTTGCCTTTATCAGAGCATTATTTAGCAAATCAAGTTAGTTAGGAACAAGTTTCTTAGCTCAAGCCCAAGTAACTTCAAGGGCTTAAATTTTAAATTTGACAGACTCTCAGAGCTTGGTTTTGCCGAGATGTGCCTTCTGCACATGACCTGCTTGAGTCACACTTGAAATGTCCATTTGAACTGATACAAAAATCAAGTCTTTTACATAAATGTCCTCGGGTTCTTTAGGCAGCAAAGAGATTCATGGATTAGGATTGTTGGTAAAGTTAAGCTTTGGAATGAGGATTAGAGTTGTGGTTATGGAATAAAGAGATGCAGAGATGAGCCAATGGCTTTCTTTGGGATTTATAAACTGTAAAACTGCTAGGGGATTACTGTCTTCATGTAGGTCCTGAAGTGGAAATGTTCATTGGTTTTATAGGAAGCTTGAGAGAGTCATGTACAAGTAGAGTTCTACAAAACCCAGTTTGGAAGCCAAATCTCAAAGTGTCCTGGCTGTTAAAATACTGGATGTGTCAGTGTTTGTTATAACTAGAACATCAGGAACCCAGGGCCTCCAACACCCTGCAAACCTGCATTAACCTGACACCTTTTACAAGCTTTGAAAAGAAATCACAGGAATGCAGGCACATCCCAGAGCCTGCCACCACAGCAGGAAAGCATCCTGCCAACGTGTTTACTCACTGCTGGGATGAGCACACCCAAGATGAGAAAGTTCTCTTAACCACGACAGGAAACCATTTTCCATCACGGTCCTTTGGGTGTTTTACAAACCCGCAGGAGGAAGCTCTGCCTTCGGGAGCTGCCAAGGACACCGAGGGCACCTGATGGTGGTGCAGGTGCCCAGTTGTGCCCCCTCCTGCCAGGGCACTGGGGGGGTAACACAGGGCTGGACTAAGTGACAGGAGCAGCGTCAGGGGAGGTGAGACACCTCCTGCCCTGGTTCTCTTGTCCTGTAAGGTGCCTTAGACTGTGTTTGCCTGTGCTGGGCCACAACTGCCTTAGCACTGCAAGCACCTCAGCAGGGATGTGTGGGCACGGGAGCTCTTGTGGTCACACTGTAAATCAGAGCCAGAGGTGGAACTTGACCCAGTAATGCAGAGAGCCAGTTCCTCAGCTCCATCAAATACACATCCTGTAATTGCACAGCCATATATTGGTTCTTAGTGTAGTCAAGCACCAACTATTTAAGGCAGGGATTCCCTATGCAAGTAATTGTATGTTATATAATAAGAGTTATGTGTCTAATAGTTACTGGGAAAAAAAGAAGTATAAGAATAATAATTGCTATGATTCCTGCCTTCCCTAGTAGTGCCTGTTTTCCTTGAAGTAATCAGGGACTTGTTGCTAGGTAGTTAATATTAAAGGTACCTTAAATATTTTAATGTATCTATGCCAGCTGTTTCTAGGCAGCAATATTTGTTTATGATATTGTTATCCAACCCTACTTATATCCTTTATTCAGTGTAATCTAATATATCCATACAGTTACATTGCAGTCCTGATACTACACTGAGTAGCATACTGAAGTAACTACTGATAAGAATTATAAAATACCTCTAATGTGCAAGATTTAACCTTAGTCAAGATGCACTGGTAGCTACCAGTTCAAACATTTGAAACTGAATTAAATACTTAAATAATACAATTTGAAATTTGGCAGGCTTCTGTGCACTTTCAGCATCAGCAGATGCTTACAGAATTCTAAAGTTTTAAAGTAAATGATATGATTTCAGTCAAATGCCTAATTAAGGGTATGTGTCATCATTTCATCAGTCCTTTGGAAGTAAAAATTGCTGTATTTTTGGCCATTGGGCAACATTGCTTTAGGTTTTCCTTGGTTTAATCTCATTTTTATTAAAAAAAAAAATAGAAAAACTCACCTGATTTAAAAATTATGGCTCTTACTAACAGATTGTGCACTCTGAGCTGTGCACTTGGAGACGCGAGAGACTGCTGATGACTCCTGTTCTCTGCCACAGATCTATATGGGCTGTGGAAAACACATTATCTGCCTGCCAACCCTGTGGGAATTGCGTGAGGGAATTATTCCAGACACTGCTCATTTCTGCAAATGGAAGGAGCTGAGCTTTCCTGACAAGACAGGACTGGGTGGGAACTCAAAGTTCACCAAATGATTTTGCAAATCTTCTCTGTTCACTGTCAGGGGCTGCAGAAACACAGCAAAGCCAAGCTCGGATCCACACCCCTTTGTTGCTAAATTCAGTGTATTTCTTTTAGTGTTTCAAAACTCAGATAACCCCCCATTTTTTAAAATCATTTTCTATTTGTGAAGGCAGCTGAACAGCCCTGCAGACAGATCATGGTACACCAGGTATATAAAATAGAAGCAGTAATACCTCACAGTTTGTTACAGTTTCTTGCCTGCTCACCTCATTCCTAGAATAGGTACCGTATTTCATTAGGAGAAGCTAATTATTTTCATCTCTATCTCCAGCTTTTTTTATCAAGACTTCCAACAATGTTATCCAGTAGTGCAAACTCTACCAGTGATTTCTGTATTTGTTGTGAACACGTCAGAGAACGTTGCACATTCCTTGAATAGATGTCAAATATAAAGAAGGGGAGATAAAGAGCCCCATATTCCATGTTTAATTCTGACACATGAATTGTGTCTCCACAGCTCAGTGCCCGTTGAAACTATTTCCTGAAACACATGTGGCAAATGCACTTTTCTCCTTATAATCTGAAATGTAACATTAAATCCTCCACTTCTGCTTGCATCAGTTTGCTGGGGCAAGGACATATGGAAACTAAAGCTGGGCCCGTTCCTTTGGTGTAGATTTCCAGCTTCTGGAGACAGCAGTGGAAATTCCAGTGGAAATTCCAGTAGGAAACAACTGAACTCGCCTCTTTTTAAAAATTGCTTATTTATAAATTCTGGAAAGGAATTTGACTGAGAATTGGTATGTTCCCCTGCTTTGTAACCAGCTTCTTGCCCATCTTAAAATAACTCTTGCCTTGGGTGGCAGAGGCTGGCATACAATTACACTGGTCTCTAGTGTTACACAGCGTGGTTCCTGGTGTGGAGACTGATACCACACACAATACTGAGCTTGGAAACCCAAATTATCCAGCACAAAGGCTAATGGACCTCAGTGTCACCCATTTACCTTCAAACAAATGCTTTACCTTAAGAGAAAAACAAACACACTTGTTCATTTGGCTCTCCTGTACCATTAGAATGCTTCTAGTCACAAAAATAAAGGTGAAAGTGCCAATGAAATCATTGTATCTATTGCTAAAATGATTGTGCTCATATGTCACTAATGACAATATTATATATATGTCCAGAGAAATTTGGGGGTTCAGTTTTAATACTTTATGGTAAGGTTTCAGGAAATGGTATTTTGTATGGTTAACTTCTGGCTTCAATCTGTATTTTGCAGCAAGCACTGAGCTCAGATTAGTTATTTCTAAAGGCTTCCTTTACCCCTGTGGCCCAAAAGGGCTGGATTTGTTTCTGTCAGAAAAACTATGGTACTGATAGCTTTTCTAACAAACCCAGAGATTTGTATAATATTAAACATTCACAGCATTTAAATTTCTTTGCTAATACACCTGCATTTTAATTTCTTGGATGCAACAGGACCAAAAGCACGGACATTACTGCCCATAACTAGTCCTTTGGCCTCAGTCCATATTGCCCTCATGTTTCTGTATGTCTTAAAGTCCAGGATGCAGCAGTGCCTTCTATATTTAAAAAGATCAACACATGCACATCTAAGGAGGGAGACTGAAAACCCAGCAAATTAAAACCTTGTCACAAACATACCTTGATGGAGATTTGTCCTCTTCAGCAGCTATGTGCCAGCCACCAGAAGCTTTTTATTATTATTATTATTATTTCAACTACCAGTTTAAGAAGTTCCATGATATGTCCTTCCTGAGGATCCTGAGCTTTCCCAGGATACAAGGGCTTTCCTAGGCTGCCTTAATTGCTCCTGGAGTGCAGGGGCATGACCTGCCTCTCCACACTGTTGTGCTTCGTTCCTGCCTTCTGGGTGGAGTTTGATTTGTTCTCCTTTCCTTCCCCAGCTTGTCTGCAAATACAGCTGAGCTAACAGAAAGCTGGAGGTAAAACATATCCCAGATAAAGAGCTTGTACCTCCCCCTGGAAAAAGGGAGGAATCAGACACCAGAGTGCACAGTTGTCTCAGCATGCTCTGGGGGGCAATGTAGCTTCTGCTGCCCCTTCCTCAGGGCAGGGCATGATTTGGCTGTGTGTAAATAAATAGTCAAAATGCTATATTTATGGGAAACACAATGCCTTGCTGCTGGGAGAGTTTAAATATAGAGAACAGGCCACTAGTGGCATTTAAAATATCACAAGCTGGACAAGATAGTGCACTCAGAAAATAGCCTGAGCTTTCACTGTGCTTCCGTGTACAGGCTTTTCATACCCCTCTTGCTACTTGTAAATGAGCTGAAGCAGTGCCTCTCCCTGACTTGGGGATTGTTTGCCTCTAGAATAATTAACTGCTTGACATTTAGTCGATTTTTTTGAAATGGCTACTGCAATTGCACATTGTATTTGAGCACCTTGCTTTCAGCAGCACATTTGCTTTTTGCTGTGCACAGCTATATGTGAAAAGTAATGTGATGGAACATAACACCTATTGTGAGCATTAAAACCCTGAGTACTTTCTACCTGAGTTTCAAAGCCAAATTACCCAGGCTCAAGCCACAGACCAGCCAGCACCACGCTGCAGAAATGCAAGTTGATGAAGAATCTTCTTCCTGTCCTCTGCCAGCTCCCCCCAGCATTGGTACCAACACCAGGAAGCAAACAGGCTCTGCAAGGAATAGGGCAGGAGCTTACAGGGAATGGGTGGGAATCTTCAGCTGCTTCCTCCTTGGCTACTCCCTCCTCCCAGCCCTCATGCAGAATTTGTAGCTATGCTGATGTGTCAAGACATATATGCTGGACTGGGCACAGTTTAGTCTTGAGCAACAGAGGAAACAAAGAGAGACTATGACTCAGAGCAGCAGTCTCCCAGCCCAGCAGCTCCAGGGCAGCCAAATGTACTTTCCCTTATTAGGCCAGATCATGAAACCTCACTCATTTTGAGTTGTACCTAGTTCTGCAGGAGTATCACTGACTTTAATGACCAACTTTTTAAGTGCCACTTGGCAGAGTGTAGCTCTACCTCCAGCTTTGCTTCTTAAAAAGAACCCCATCAGTTGTAATTACATTTGACTCCACCTACTCTGACTAACATGGAATAGTATAACATGAATCAGGCTCCATTAGCAGCAGATGACATGTTTAAAAAGCTAGCACCTGCTTAACTTCCTGTAAATAGTACATTTTTAAGACTACAATCTTAATTTGTACAGTGCCACCTCAGCTAATGAGGTGGTTTTAATCTGGATTGTTTTAGTGGACTACTAAACAAAACCATACAGAGACAGGGCCTCCCAGACTTCCCTCAGAGCTCAGTTCTAAAAACCCAGAGCTGATTTTCCTCGATTTAAATATTTTTGTTACATGATGTCAGGGATGCGTGTCCTCAACTGAAATGTAATCCTGCCTGAGCAATATGTCACTGAAGTGAGTTCATGCAAGAATCATGCAGGCAGATGAACTTTCACACCTCTTCACTAGCATGCTTACAATGCTGCTCCCAAAGCTGGGGGAGCCAAAAGGCTACAAGACATTGTGTATTCTTACATGATGATGTTGACCATCAAAATGAAACTAAAAGAAGCATCACCCTTCTACCTACAACTAAGCAGACAGTTCACAGTCACACCGGTACTTCAAAACCACACGTTGCACTACAGTTTACATGTTATTTTAAAATAAAGAGTGACAGTTCTCAATGATGACTCTCAAACTGCCTCTTAAAAAACAGATTTTCAGATGGGTTTAAACCCAATTTCCAATCCCCTTTCCTGATTCAGAGCATAGTTCAGTAAGTAATCAATTGCCTTGAGCGGCTATATTGAACTTTTCCTCCTACACTGTAAACCTGCTGTCAGGTAAAAAAAGATTTGTTAATTTTACAAATGCAAATCAAGGGTAACTTCTGGATTTTGGTTAGGAGCCCCTCCTCCCTTGCACTCCTTCTGCACTGGTCTGACTCTGCTGCTTTCATTTGACAAGGACGTACCTGAAGTAGGTCTTATGGCCCTTCTTTAAGTGTAAGTCTCTAATCACTTAGAACAAAGTACTGCTTAAACTGTTCACAAAATGAGAGGACTCAGATTGGGCCTATAAACACAGAGTGTGTCTGGCTGGAAATTCAGAAATACTGTTAATAAACAATGACTTTGCAGAAGAAGTTAAGATACCGTAAATTTCTGTAAAACAACCGCAGCAGATACAGATCTCAATGTTATAAACATTTCTGTTACATGGTGACTCCTGGGGAGGGAGGGAAATGCTAAGCCCAATTTCTTCCTGAGTCCATAGATGGGATACAGCACAACATCAAAAAGAAGGAAGTGAATGAGGAAAGACACATTTTGGTCTTGGTGAGAAAACAGTTGTCAGACTTCAACTACAACGCTGCGCTAACAAATCTGTGTTTAGAGAGTGTTTTTAAATCCAACTACTGCCTTTACATTTCCACCTTATAAAATCACAAGACTAAATTTGGCTTCCATATCATTTTATTTCCCTCTTAAAATATAGCATTGAAGTCCTGCACACATATAAATATCCCTACAGTTTCTTACACACTTTCTATCCATCATTACTTAAAGTGCCCAACTGTGAACATTAAAAATAAAAACATTACTGTTAAGAGTGGCTATACTTATAAGAGGACTGGTATTCTGACAATGCAGGCCACTGATTTTACAAAAATCACCTGCAAAAGAATACACCCTAAACAACACGCATCAGTATTAACCCTGAAGTCGTTTGGTTTTTTTTCCCCACTCAGCTGATCTAAAAGCAATTAATGTACAGGGTTTATTTTTGAGACATGTCTTTTACATAGTGTAAGAATAAAGGATAAATGCATTACGTTCTTTCTAGCTCCCTCCTTTCCCCACAAAGTGTTTACTGTGTCCCAAGCTGCTACGTTGATTAAAACCAGTTGAAAAGAGCTCCGGAAATGCATGCAACTTAAAATTCACTTAAACACACTTTAAGTTATAAAGTCTGAGAGATGTGGATTTCAGCACATAGCTATGGTTCAGTTGGGTTATTAGATGTGTTTGTCGTAGTAGCCAGATTGGTAAACACTTCTTCCTTAGTTTCAGGCTGATGTCTTTCCATTTTGGTTTCCTCTTTAGCATTTTTATTACTGGTATCTCCCTTACTCTTGACTACCACAGGTTCAATCTCCATGATTTCCTGTGGTGGCTTAGGCTCTGGACAATTTGGCTGAAGTCCATCAACAGGTTCTGGGACATCTTCTGCTTTCTGTTCAAGTTTTTCCAAAATGGTCTGGACCTTCCTTACACCATCTCTCCTGGCCTGGCGCACATCCGCACGACCCTCAGGGTCCACTGAGTCTAGGGCTAGCAACTCTTTGGTCAAATACTCTTCGATCATCAAGTATTTTTTGTCAGTTTTCTTGCCTTCAAAGGAGTCGACTGCCTGCTCAAGCATTTGTACTTTCTCCAGGATTGCTTCCACTTTCAAAACACCAGGATGCTTTGGAGGTTCTCCTGTTTCCACCGTCTTCGGCGGCGGCGGCGCTTCCTCAGGAGGAGGCCTTTCCTGTGGGGGAGCAACCTTAGCAGGGGGAGGAGCCTTTTTATCAGCTTTCTCTGCCATGGCTGGAGGCTTCTGGGGTGGTAGTTTAGGATCTGGTTCTTGGTGGGTGACCTGAATTGGGATATATGTTGACGGTGCCTCAGGTTCGGGCGGTGGGGCTGCCTTGTTCTCAGGCTTCGTTTCAGGCGCAGGGGGTGCTCTTGGTGGCTCTTGAGGAGGGACTTGTTGCTGAGAAACCTGGTGAGCAAGGCAAGTTTTGTGTTGAGACACAAAGCTCCTTATTTCCCTCTAAAGAACAAGTAACCTAACTCCCAGCTTTCTGTCCTCCTAGCAGTGCCATTTTCACACGAGATGATTAATCATTCTTGTGCACTGCTGAATTTTACTGTTTTCAAAAACAGCACTGTGCTGAAAAGCATTTCCAAGCTATTGCAGACTACAGGCACAAATCAACTCTCACAAACATTAAACTTCAACACACCAAATCCTGCTTGTGCTCAATAAAATCAGCCCCATGAGCAGTTCTGTAAGACTGGATCTGACTGAAGTCAGTAAGACCTTTTGCAGCTGACAGCAGCACAGTCAAGATTTCCTCCTGTGGGTCAATAATTGAGAGCTCACCTTTCTTGAAAAGCCAACTACTTTGAGTTTTAATCACATTCTGGGCTATTTTCATCCTGTTCCTATTTTCAGGGCATTCCTTTTTTTTTTTTTGCTAGTGCTTATTTTTACTGATTTTATCTTTAGCGTATTTACATGCAGAGGTTACTGTGTCAATCTTATTACACTGGAGTGATTAGGGACAATCCTTGGGATTACTCCAGATCTATGGCATCAAATCAGAAACCTCTTGAAATTGAGATTAGTTTTGAAATCTTAGCAGAAAACTGCATTTTGTGAGATCTGTGTTTTCCTTTCCCTGACACCTCCTTTACTTGTTTGTGCACATATACAAGGATTTTGAAAGATGCCAAATCCAGCTCTCATGGATTTAGATGGCTGAAATATCTACATTTTCTATATGATATTTATATTTCTACCTAAAATATCTATATTTTATTTAAACCAAATAAGTAAGTGGCCTGCACTGACAACCTCTTACTGCTTTACCCACTGAACATAAAAATTGAGCAGGGAGCACAAACTCTCACCCACAAAAATAAATTAGCACTATGACCTAAAATATGCTATTTAACCTGAAGTCTTCCTTGTTTTGCCCTAGCACATGGGTTTTCAAATATATTAACCTAATTCTGCTCCTCTCATTTTTCTCTCCAGAGAGGAAATCAAGGCTTGTACACACCCACTTCCACACACTCACAGCTGTCTAATTCCCAGTAGTCTTTAACTGCACTTTTAGTAAAAATTTTAACATGGAAAAAGTGTTCAACGAGCAACAGGTTGTACAACCAAGAGCATGCTTCAAGTTGGAAGAATAAAAAGCTCTAAGACTAGGTTTTGCTGATCCTTTTTCTTCATAGCTAAAATGATTTTGTGCATCTGATGCTATCCCTAAATGGCTCTGAGACATCTGTGAAGTATATTTACATAGGTGTCACAAATCCCATGGACCTGATTTTCTTCTCATAAACATAACGCAACATCAGTGACCTCAGTGTAATTACACCAAATTATACTCTGACGAGAGAAGATCAAATCATGTCTTAAATCACATTTCAGTGATCCAAAGACTCCACAGTCCTGAGAGGTGGAAAGGCAACTCGCTGCTAATGTTAATCTCAGTATCTCCCAATGTTAATCTCAGTATCTCCCAATGTTAATCTCAGTATCTCCCAGCCTGTTTAAATCTCGAAACGGAGACTGCTTTATGTGCTTTCATGTATGTGTTAGTACAAGCTCACTTTCCAGCTCTAGCCTAAAGTCCCTGGGAGGTGATTCCCTTCCCAGCTCTACGTACCTGGGGTCTGTCTACAACTGTCTGCACTCTGATGGGAGCTGGGGGCTGGATCTGGGTGGTAACTCTGGCTGGTGAACTCTCCCGACTCGAAGAGCCTCTCTGAGCCACCCTGAACGGAGACTGCGCCCGCGGCGCCTTGGGCTCCCTCTCCTCGGGCTGGATCTTGTGGAACACCGGCTGGTGGGCTTGGAACTCGCTCTGCTGGGCAGGGTAGTGTGTCTTCTGGGCCTGGTGGTAGGCTTGTGTCGGCTGACGGGGGAGATTTTCATGGATCACGGGAATTGGAATATAACCACGAGGAAGCTGGTGGCTTCCTGCATTGGGTCTGCCAGAGGACTGAGGGGAAACTGTTGGAGAATCAGATGCTCCTGGAGGTTGAGGCTGCCATGAAAACAAAATCCATTAGTACATTTTAACCATTTTGTGCTCACAATACTTTTCATTTTTAAAGAGAAAAGGAGACAGTCATCATAGAAACTGAACTTGTGTTTCCGGCATGCAAGGGCTCCATTTCCCTGGTTTTTTGGCCAAGAGCCCCACTAGACAAACCACAGAAGTTGTGAGAGCATCATTAGAACAAGCAGAAACCTGAGCTACAGCATTCCCAGCCCTCAAATGAGCAGGGAGTGGATGCTCAGTCAGAACGTTTGCTGCTTTTGCATGGCTGTTCCTGTCTAAACCTGTCAAATTTGAGGTAAAGTAAGCTAAGCAAACAAATTCTAAGCTGGAGACAAAAATCAAACCCTAACAGAGGCACACAACGTTTTGACTTCTGATCCCACTCCCACTAACAGATTCTGTATGTTTTGTTGGGGTTTTTATAAAGCATGTCACTAATTTGGTATCAGGCTATGGCAATACACATATGGCTAATGCCCCTTCTTCCCCCCTCTCCTGGACCTTCCAGCACCTCAACCCCTTGGCACCAGCAGCAGGAGCTGCACTAGCTTAGACCTGCTGTTAGAAACAAGCACTGGGCTGAGCTGCTGCAGAATCCAGTTCTCAGCATGTTCAAGGTTGGGGGTCTGCAGTTTGTTCCCAGCTGCCTCCCACCTCCTGCTCTGCCAGTCCATCCCCTCACCCACTCTGCACCAGCCCCAGCAGCTGATTCCCTTCTGGGTGTGTGACACAGCTCAGTGAAAGGCCAAGTCAGACTGGAACTGGCACAGGAGAGGGCAGGACAACACAGCCAGAAGGCAAGAGAAGGGCAGGCAAGGCAGGAGAAAAGGGGAACAAGACCCCTCTTGGTGCTGGTGAATGCTCAGCTGCCCATGAAACAGCAACCTAAATAAACAACTGCTGGTTTGCATCATAGCCCCCAGCACTGGCACTACTGCTGGCCTTGCTGACACACAGCTTGCAGTCACCGACACAGACTCTGCTCAGTTGGTACCGTCACTGCACTGCCTAACTTTGTCACTTCAACTTCTGAGTCCTCTCTGGTTATCTCTCAGGACTTCAGTAAGTGGCACAGAAGACACATTCCTGAAGCCACTCTGCAGACAACACAAAGCTTGGAAGCAGGAAAAGCTGGGCCTCTTGTCCTGGTGCTGCATGGACAAGGCATCGTTAGTCAAGACAGCTGAGAAACCTGCCAACAGGATTTTAATTACATTGTTCAGACTCCAAATAAGTTTCAGACAAGATGCCACTACTGCTGAATTACAGACCTGATATGTTTTCAGCTTGGTGAAGGCTGAATTTCCTGCTCATCTTACTTTGAATAAAAATGAGGTTGGTATTTCCATATGTTACAAGAATACCAATTTGCTAGTTCTCCACAGAGAACAGGCCAACCAAAATCCTACCAGCTGAAACACAGAACAAGCAGGGTGACTTTTTTCAAATAAGTTCATAGTTTGAAAATATTTTCACATGCCACCGAAGGACAAAACCACCTTACAATTCACTTTCAAATCTGCTTTTATGTAAATCCATACTCTTTATACAACTGAAATATTAAATTAAGAACTTCTGAAGTGGCCTGGGTTGTTCGCTGACTGGACACTTTTATTTTTGTCTCTCCCACTTTGTTCACTTCACTTTGGCTGATGGTGCAGAACACAAGAGACTTGTCTTTATCCTCCACTTGTGAGGGAACCTGTATAACCCCTGAACAACCCTCCCCTGCTGCAGGACCTGCTTGGCTCAGAGGCTGCTTTGTGCAGAAGTCCTTCACACGCATTTATCTCTGCAGAACCACTGCAGAGTGGAAGCAGGTGACTCTACAAAACCCAGACACGTTTATGCCGCCGTGACTGCGCAACTTTTGCATTTTAATGCTGGGAAAGCATCGGGAAAATGCAATCCCGTGGCAAGTCTGGCTTTTCTGAAGGATCAACTCCCCGTGTGACATTGAGGCCACACAGGCTGCGGGCGCCGAGCGGAGCCAGCCCGCGGTGCCGCGGTTACCTCGGGTCCGTGTGCCGCCGGTGCCGCAGCTGCCGTTGTCTGTCCACACTGTTTATCCGCCTGCGCGGCCTCCGCCGGCCCCCGCACGGGGGACTCGGGGCTGGAATAGGCCCCTCGGAGCGGCGGCTGTGCCTGCACCGTGCTGGGCACAGCTTCTGCCTTGTACCTCTGTGGCCCGGGCTGCGGGGCTGAGAAGCACGGGTGCTGCTGCCTGCCGTCCAGGCCCTCGTGGATGACGGGAATGGGGATGTAGCCGGCCCGGAGCTTGGGGTATCCCATGTTTCCTTCTCTTGCCGGCGGCTGCCTGGGGCTGTCGCGAGATGGGCCGTTCGCTGAGGACTGGCCTTCCTGGAAGTTAAAAACATCACACGGTGTTTATTGGTAGCTCAGTAAAGCCGGTAAGAAAAAGCTGCCTGAAGGTCTGTCCTAAAAGCAGCATCAGCTGCGTATGAGGAGCTGAGACCTCTGAGGCCTGTGCCGGGCAGCAAACAGCAGGTGCTAACTCTGCAGGCAGCAGAAGAGAGGAAGCTAAAAAATCTGCTCATATGTGGGGCCTTTAGCCCCACTTCTCATAAATACTAACTTGGGCTTTAAAACACCTGCCTAACTACAAGATTTCTTATTTAGCATGCATTTATAGCTTTCAGCCACCAGCCCACCCTCTTCAGCTGGAGCTCATCCAACTCAAACAAGAGGCATTTCCTTAGCACCTCTCAGAACACATCTGTGCTACAGGTAACATCTGAAAGAACATTTTCAAGGAAGACTAATCCCATCAGAAACACAATCTTGTTGGTATTGTTCTTCCCCCAACTAATTGAAGAGATACTGACCCTGCACACTGAAGAATATATTGACTTCCAGCAAAGGGAGGATTCGGTTCAGTAAATATTGAGGGAGAGGGGAGGGGAAGGCAGGACAGTCTAACAAAGAGGAAAAGGCTGAAAAGCAAGATGAAAAAATCCCTGCGTTGTCTGAGTGGGCTCACTGGACAATGTCAAAGCCCTGGCAAGGGTGGAAGTGGTTTGTCCTCAGAGACTTCACAAGTCCTCTAGTAAGTTCTTCCTGCATCGGTCATTCTATTTTGAGACCCCGCGAGGGCCAAGTTCCAGATGTATCTCTAAGTCAGATCATATAACAAGCACCTCTGTCATTCAGAGGGTAATGTCATTATTCAGTAAGAGGAGAATTTAATAAGGGGACATATGGTGCAAGTGTTGGAAACCCTATTTTTAAAGAGTTGTTTAAGCTGTAAAAATATTTCATGTTGCTTCTGTACACGTTAATATACCAATTCATTAGGAATTAACTATTTTACCATCCAAATTATCAGTGTTCTTTCTATATGACAGTATCCCCTTAAAAAGCAATTTTTGAGAATTCCTGTAAGCAATGAAACTTCAGAGAATAAAGGCTATTATTTAAGGAAACTAATAAAGATAAAAAACACGGAAAGGAACAAGTTCAAAGTCTGAGCCCCGATGCTCCACTTCCTTTTACTCATTAAAAAAAACCTCCACAAAGGAAGAATTCTGGAAGAGGCACAGAGGAGAGCCAGGCCTAGAAAGTTCGCACGGAGCAGCAATCTGAAGTTGGCTTTCCCAGCTGCAGAACAAGGATGATCTCATGCCAAGGTCTGCACCGGGATCCACCGCCGACAGATGAGTCATTTTAAATTCACCCTACCAGGAAACCACGTTCCTCTGCTCAACACAGGCTGTCCAGGGGCCTTCAGAACCCCACGCACCAACAAACATGTGCTTGTTCACCTCCCACCGGCACAACCCCGCACCCAGAGCCCTCCCGGCAGCCTCCTCTCCCGGGATCCGCGGGGACGTGCGGTTACGTCAGCAAACTGCATCTGCAGGAAAATAAATGTGAGGTGCGCTCAGCCGACAACAATGCGAGGCCGAGGCAGAGCCAAGTGTCCACAGGGCGAGCTGGGAGGGAGACTGATGATTCCACAGTGGGAAGAAGCACCTTGGTGCTCCGAGCGGACTCCAGGCATTCTGTGCCCGGCCTGCACCAGCTGCTCTGCAGTCTCCCTGACGGAGTAACCCGAGCATTCCCCAGCCACCCCCACTACAGCCACGGCTCCCACTGCTATAAAAAGGAGATTCCCTCACTTCCAGTGTCTCTGTGGGAAGGGTCGGTGCTGGGAAGGGTTTAGGAGCTGGGTGGGCCAGGAGCACCTGCAGATGGCCTGACATGAGAAGGCTGTCAGCCAAACCAGCTCCACTCCGCTCCATCTGGGGGTAGGGAGCTCAGGATTAGTTGTCAGTTCCTCTCTTGGCATTTTGGGGGTCTGCAGTGTTTTGAACGGCTTCATTTGGGGATAAGACCTTCAATCATCTGGAGTAATCCACAGTGGTAAATTATTGCCAAGGATTCAACATGGACAGTGTCCATGCCCCCACCCAGAGTCCAACCACGGGCTTCCCCTTCCATGTCTTCATGTTCAGACCTGCGAGGCTGCCCTTGTTTTGAACCTGCCTAGCAATCTGAGAAATCTGCCACAGCAACTTAAGCCCTGGTAAGAAATACAAAAGCAGCAGCCCAGAACCAAACCAAAATCAGGTTGGACTGCTTTTCCAAACCATTCATCTCGCACCTGAAGTAAAACTTCAGTTTTACTTCACCCGCCCACTTTATTGGGTGGGTTTGGTGTGGTTGGTTTTTGTTGTTGTCTTTGGGGTTGTTTTGTTTTTGAATGGAAACACTGGCCCTCTTAAGAGCCACAGCATAAACTGTACTCCCGTAATTTCTCACATATTCTCACAGCTTCAGACAACCTGTGCTGCCTCTGTGGAAAGTTAGTATAGAGTTAGTCCTTTGCCCCAGGTTTTTTCCCCCTGTAGTCAGGTCTAACCACAGAGCAATGCCTCTTACCCGAGCAGTCATACTGGAGCAGCCCTCAGTAAAGCTACAAATGCAGTGTCCTTGTTTTCCCCACCATCAGTAGCTCTGAGGCAGAGATCAGGTTCAGAAAAGGTGCTCTCATCACAATTGCTCTTCCTAATCTACATTGTTCCTTTCAACACTTAATTAATAGTTAACTCTGTAAACAGTTGCTTACATTAGCCAGTTTGTATCACCACATCTTAAACATTCCTGGTCGGTTTTTCTCCATTCCCACTGTCATACAATCAACAAACACGGGCAATCCATGTACTCTGCACCACGGCCAAAGACTACCAAGGCCTTGGGTTCAGGGAGATGCTGACAGTGGTTTGGGTCCCTTTTTAGTGACAATCCTACACAACAGTGAGTAGGAGCAGATCCCAGTACCCCCACGGCCAGGCTTTCAGCCCAAGCAGTTCTGTTTTGAGCAAGGGAGTCTGTATTTCCAGCCTGGACAAACAGGTTCTGGAACACTGCAGGAGAAGCTCAGGTGTGCCTGGGGACAGTGTGCAAGGGGAAGGAAGGGAATCGAGCTCTGGAAAACTCCCATCATCACACTACAGAGAAAAAATTCACTCTGAATGCTTTAATTTGTATTTTAGAGCACAGCCAGCACAAAAAAAAAAAAAAAGCCATTTTCTGGTTTTATTTGCCTTCTATCACATACAGTTCTTGCTTGTTATATTAACAAACATGTTATCTGGAAAAGTCCAGAGCTCACATTGAACACAAATCTGCACAAAGAGAGAAATGTGTAATAAAGGAATGTTTACACATAAAAACCAGGAACCCAATTCAGGTTTCTGCCTTAAAACAAACTGAAGTAAAACTCCTCTGCCCTCCTCTAAAGAAACAATAAATTCCTTAATAACAAAGCTGAGAGTAGCTACAAGCAGCAGAGGATCAATCAATTTTCAGTAAGCAGCAGGACTGAGTACCAGCACTGCAGCAATCCCAGCTCTGATCACACACTTCACTTACATTTAACAGACAGTCTCCCCAAAAAGTGGGGAGCACAGAAATGCAAAAAAGCCTCCCTTGAGCAGCTGAGACATTTTGACAACAGTCCCAGCCTACATTTCAGGGAGCCTGCAATACCGCCAGGCACTCAAACCCAATCCACCATTTCAGGAGGTGCTGAGGGAAGAGTCCTGCCATCCAGTCCAACGGGAGTGTTCTGGCCCAGCTGTGAGGGGCAGCTGAGCCACGCTGGGATTTCTGCTCAGGGAATGACAGCGCTCCCACCTCTCGCGACCAGGACGTTTCTGTTGTCAGGCCATCACCACGATAAATAAAGGTGCAGCCAGCACGGGTTGTGCAACTGGAAAAAAACACTTCATACCCCTCCATCCTCCTCTTGGCTTCCCATGGGAAGGGCATGCTCAGAACTGACACTAAAATCCTCCGACTTGCCCGGATTTTAAGTGAGTTCTGAAACCACGAGCCATTGGAAGGAAAAAAAGTGACAGCAAAAGAAAAAACAGCGTTGAAACAGAATTCCTAATACAGCTGCACTATCTGGAGTGGATAATGGCAGAACTCCCAGTGTGCCCCAGCGACTGCTCAAGTGTTATTCCAGACTGAAACACAGAAACCTGCAAATTCACTCACTGCTTATGCCAACAAATTGCCATTGGAGTTTTCCAGGTGGCTGTACCAATCAAATTAAATTTGTCAAAATATTCTGTGTGCATGCTAGATGACTTGAATAGTTGTACTGAACTCAGAATCTCCCTTTAGAGACTCCTTACATAATGCATTTTTCATTCCCCTTCTACTAAAACGGTCTACAAAATAAAGTTTAAAAGCAAGTTTTGCTGCCATCACACTCTTACATTTTTCTTAACCTGCATGGGTGTTATTTGCAGTACAACAGTCAGTTCTCTAAAGCATCTGTGTATTAAACACACATGTAGCACCTCCGTAGCTCTTGCAAAGCAGCAGTGCGAGTATTTAAATTGCACCTGTTTTGTAAATATTATCTAAAGCAACGGAAAAACAGAATTTACCAACATTGCCAAGAAATTAAACATCTTTCTGTAAGCAAACAGAGGGTCTGCTGACTTCAGTGGTCCTGAACTTGTAAGCTGCTGCTGTGGAGTACCATGCAAACAGAAGTATTCTAGTTGCTCAAATGACTGAGAAAATGCTAGTACCTGATAAAATCTAACTTCAGAACACATTTTCCACGACATTAAACCCAGATCCTAAATATTTAGGAAGAAGGGAGTAGCATGATTTTGTTCTTTCACATCCAAATACAACAATGTAACTAAAATGAGTGACTGAAATACAACAAACAAGTTTCCTTTGCACACATGCTCAAATGTATTTATCAGAAATTACCGTGAATAACCAGAAAAGCCAGTAGTACCCAATATTAAAATCTAAGAATGATGTATCAATTCTATTTATTAAAAAAAAAACAAAGCAAAAGAACATTTTGTCACAGAAAGGCAAAACTAAGCACTAGAATTGGATTCCATATCCATTTGTATTTTACTTCTGGCCAGACCTTTTTTCCTTCTCTGTTGTGTTAACTAAGCAAAAGTACTACACTAGTTTTGCTATCAACAGAAATCAGCATTTCCAAGTACTTCTAAGAAGTTTCTCACCAGTGCTTTGTATTTGAACATATTAATAGCACAACATTAGCATGAAGTAGGTTTTATTAACAGTGCCCAGATAACTACACAAATTGGAAGGTGCAGAGTGATCTGCTCTCAGTGCTGACTCCAAACTTCAGCTGCTGAAGACTTTTGCATTCTCACCCTTTTACTCACGATTTGTGCTTAAATATATGGACTGAGCACACAGGCATTTGAGCAAGATATCATTAGCTAATGACTGAAGGAAAGCATGAATAAGCTGAGTTGCATGAGCTGTCTCAGTAGAACTTCGTGTCAGGCGCATCATGTAACCCAATTACAGGCCAAGCTGCTTTTGATGTTCCACCTGGTGAATGCTGAGTTTTTATTTCCTAACATACACATGTGTAGGCAAATAGGCCTTTTGCTCCCTCTTGTAATTATTGGGTTGTATTATCCAAGCATTACATTAACATGTGCTCTGACTGAGGAAGGCCAGCGATGCCATCAGGAATAAACACACACTATTGGAAACAAAAGGAGAACCCTAATCCTAAGCTTTTCAGCACAGAGAGCCTGGAGCAAACACACTGGCCATCTTGCAGATCAATCTTGTTGCAGGAACAAAAAAGGTCCTCTTTTGATCACTAAGATGATTCTGAAGCTAAAACACCTCAGTGCTGACATGACATCACCTGCCTTTTGTGCCCAGGAGTGGAAGTTGGCCTGTGCACAGAAAGTACCTGATGGGCCAAACTGAACATGTTTGAGAAAGAAGCAATGACTGCTACAAGGAGCAGAGCACTCTTAGGAGAGCTGGAATCACCACCCACCCTGTCAGCTTTAATGGGCAGGGTTAAAGAAAAGCCCTTTACAGGACTAACAGACATCCTTGTCAAGGGCAATGAGAATGACACACTTCATTCAGTTATTCCTGTTCACTGCCTGCTTGCCTAAGAAGCAGGTAGTCAACCTGCTGCCTTCCTATTAGCTGTGAACCAGAAATCTGGAGTACAGGAGAAAGTATAAGTCTCAAGAATTAGCAAGATAATGCCTCATAAAAAAACAAGAATAAGTAAATAATGGCTGAAGAGAGGGCTGTGGATTTCACAGTTTATAGTTGGGGTCCACATTTTCATCTAAAATTCCATTTTGCAAGCAGCATTTCTGTGACTTCACTTCCTTAAACATCAAATTTCCAACACTAAAACCACTTGCTACACTGCACCTCATTTATTAATCATAAGGCTTTGCCATCAGCCATAAAAAACCCACTTTCGTGCTACCTGACCTACTGGGTGATGCCAGACAGGTCGCTTACCCAACACATGCCTGATTTTCCTGTCTGTAAAACCAAGAAGGAAAAATAATCAAACCAACAGCTTCTGCAACATATTTAAGATACAGCATTTTTCCTTCTGTCTGTAATTAAATAATGTGATCTGTGTGAACAAGCCATTTCTTCTAATTTACATTTACCTTTAACTTGGCATGAAGAGAGACCACAGATGCCCCAGAAAGCTCTGGAGACAGAGCTTACCTGGGGTGTGATACTGTCTATACACCCCACAGCATATTGGGCTGTTACCTGCCTTATCACAGTTCCAGTGGGAACAACTCTATTTTTGCCATGTGATTATGGAAAAATCCTGCCTGTGTATACAAGTGTTAAAAATATGATTCCTAGGCAAGAATGCTGCCACCTGGCACAAGTAAGCTTCCTTTGTCCTTTAGATAAGAGGCACACAGTGCCAGGAGTTCCACAGAACTCTGCAATACCTCCTTTGCTTTGCCTCTTACACGATTGCCCAGACACTGCCAAGATCTCCAGCATGAGTTCTTCACGTTCCTGTCTCTAACTTCCGATTCGATCCACCTCTTGTTTTCAGATTAACTGATATCCCCATAAATTAACTTCCTGCTTACCATGTAAAGGGGGGGCTTTAAATAACTACACAGAGCAGCTGCAGGCAATCTGGACAGAGCCAGTCACAATCCTCCAAAAATCCCCTACTGATAGTTTTGCCACTGCTCCACATTATGCCTTTTATACGCAGTACCTTCTTAACCCAGTGACTAACTTGCTAACCTGACAGAGAGCACATCAGCATTAGTAATGTAAAACACTGCAGGTAGGAGAAGCCTTAATTGCCAGCTGAGCCAGCCTCACATTCCCTTCCCCTGATGTGCAGCACTGCCAGAGATGCAGTTGCAGAGAGGCCGGACTGAACCCCCGGCGCAATTTCTAATTTGGGCTCCCAAGGATTGTTCGCTCAACTCGAACGTGAGAAGTCAGTGCTCAAAAATAAATTCACCACTAAAGGGATGAGAATTGAGTGACTTCAGGCTTATTTGGGGCAGCAGAGAGAAAAGAGCCACAACAGCCAGGAAGGGGGAGGATGGAAACTTAGGTGTAGTTAGTTGTTCCCCAAACACCAATGAAGCATCAGTGGGAGGGTAAGATGGCTCCTTCTCCCTTTGTTCAGGCCTGTGCAGTCCTCGTTGCAAGCAGTACATAGAGCACAGATCACTTTTATGGCTGTGGGCCTGGCTGCTCCAGCTTTTATCTCAAACCCAAGGCACCAGCGAGCTATCGATCACTGCAATATCCGTCCAGCAAAGCTCAGCACAGTCAATTCCTTTGCTCTATTTTTAGCTGCATAATTTCCCACTGGGTTTATTGCATGGGGAAACAACACTTAGAAGGAGCATCAATAAATACCTATACAAGCCTTGGTTTTGTTTTCTTTTTTAAATGCAATCTATTTTTTTCCAACATTTTAGGGAACACCAAGTTAACAGTTTAACATTATAAGACAATCATGCAGGAAGTATTCACAGCTGTGATGCCCCAAGTTAACACAAAAAATAACAATAGATAAGCATAGGAAATCAGTAATTCTACCAAAGGAAAAAAGGAAGAGTGACATGGCTAGAAAACACGCTTTCAGTAAAAGTATGTATATACATGCTTCACAGTATTGATTGTACCTTACTCCTCGAATGTCTTACTGTTAACTAATCAGACACTTGAAAGAAAATCAGTAGTTTAGCAAGAAGTTTCATTAATAAGTGGGTTTTGGTCATTTGCAAAGTTGTGCCTTATTTCTCACTGGAGCAGTAAGAGATTTTTCTCCCCTTTCTCAGGAAGGTCTCCCTAATTCAGCCTTACACTGCAATGAGTTCTTACAAGGAACAGGCAAACGTGCAGAGGAAGAACACCCATCCTTCATGTGGGTAAAAAAAGGCCAGACTGAATGAGAAAATTAGAGAGTCAGCTGAATTCACAAATGCATCTAAACTACAGAGTTAAATGTAAAATCGAGGTCTGGTTTCGTTGGTTTAAAATGACTCTGTCATGGGTTAAAATTTCAAAGGAGCCACTTCAACTTTTACCTGATTATGTCTCTGGCACAGAATGCTGCAGTCAGCATGGCTACACTGATGTTAAGCCTGGAGTAAGTGAGAAGACCAGGATCAAGCACTTGGGAACACCAGGACTTCACTCTGATACTGCCTCAGCTGTACTACTAAGCTAGAAAAGCTCAGTTAGCTCTAGATCTGTGCTCCATTCATTGCACACAGCCAGTGTAATACCTCATTTTGTTGCCAAAAATCTCTACAGAAAGAGGACAAATACTCACGGAGAGGATATTGGTAGATATAGTGTAAGACCACCTTAAAGGTGATAAAACCCCACAAGTTTCACTGTCTGATTTCAGTGAAAGTGAAGCAATAAAGTCAGTACAAGTTTGATCCTTGTAAAGGTAAGTGAAGTCTGACACATGCAATCAGGTTTTGTCATTCTCAAATCACTTCCAAAAGCCACAAGTTCTCATTTGAGCTAGACTGAGAACGAAGGGAAACAGGAAACTCTTCCCATCTAGTCTCTCCTTCTGCCTGCATCTCTGGTTTTGTCCTTGTTTAGGTATGAACAAAAGCCTTAGTCTTCAAAAAACATTAGTCTTCAAAAATCATTGCTGGATTTTGAATTCACTGTCAGTGGGTAATTTGTCTTCTTTGGCATTGCCTAGCTAAGAAAACATTATTTAGGAAGAGACATAGTTTCCTCAGGCTTGATTCTATCATTCTGTTGCTAAATAGTACCTGTCCTCATGAAATTTACTGATACTAAATCTAAATTTCAGGAATTGTCCATGAATTCCAGCAGATATACTTAACTCAGGGCTCTGACAAACGGCTGGGTGAGAGGAGCTACACACAGTTTCTATCGCCATAAACTGGAGGGTTTTTTCTTTGAACACTAGACAGGAACTCTCAAAAATCAGCAGTTTTCCATATTCATCTCTGGAGGCGTTTCTGTCTCTCACTGAACAAACCCAAAGCATACACACTTTTTCCAAACAAGAAAATTTGTTACTTCTTTCGATAAGCAGGAATGTGCATCCCACAAAAGCTGTTCAAAAGCAGGTGCAATTTTTTTATCTGTGATCAAGTTGGCAAAAGAGGCACTTTTCATTACCACAAATTTCACATGAGATAGGGTGAAAATTTGCTTTGTTTCGGGCACCCACTCAAGCAGAGAACTGACCCATCAGAGAACTTCCAGTCACTTCACACAATTATCAAAAGCAGCTTAAACGCCACTGTTCTGTTAAATGGGTTAGTCTCAAGTGGTATTTCTGTAACAAAAGCCCTTGAGTAAACACCACACTTTCCTTCTCAAGTATGTTTTATGGTTACAAAAACCCACATTATTTATTATTTTTATTGCCATAAGAGCCAATGTTAACAGGTGCCCCATTAGAGCTGGAAGATAATGCCTCCAAAGAGGACATAAAGCACTTTTTCCTATGATAATATGACTATTGAGACTAGCAAAGTACGTTTTCCTAAGACCTCTTTGCATTATTACTGGAATCTATAGACCAAACGAGCTAGCACTTAAAGAGCTGAAAAGAGGGTTAATTTGTGACAGAGAAGTCCGTCCCTTTCTTTCCAATGCCAGCTGCTCTCACACCGAGCTTTCAGTCACGGCCCGCGCTCACAAACCGAGCAATTACTATTTTAAGAAACATTAAGTTCTTAAAATAATTAACACTTCTTGAGCGCCTCGCAAGGCTGCAAGAGAAAGAGTTGCGGCAGG